>NW_004797685.1:115491-179541 GCF_000002075.1 Aplysia californica
AACTTGTGTTTCGCACGCTCATATGACCTTAGCAGTTGCGAGCGCCGTAAAACCTTATACTACTACTACTACACCCTGTAATACTCCGTGTCTCTTTTCTCATGCATTCTTTCTTTGTTTCTCCTTGCTGTTTATACCAGCTACCATGTCCCTGTTCAAGAGGATCATCGGAAGAGGTCATTTGTTTTTTAGGGAGTTTTGCCTTTCTTTATATTTCTCATTTGTCACTCTTTTATGACAAAAAAGGTCCTCCTATAGGCTTGATGATTGGCAAGTCCTTATAGTTTCGATCTTGCATAGGAAACGCCAGATCAACTTCTGTGTGGGTGAATTTTTGTCGAACGTTTTCATCTTTCTGCTGGTATAGGATGTGTCAAAACAGCCCGTCGCCTGAGCAACTTAAATGTGTCGTTGCGTACGCAAATATTCAATGTAAAACTACATTCTTCTTCTAAAATCCGAGTCTGTGCTCTTCACTTTTGAACGAAAAAGATGAGGGTCTGATTCCCACATTGGGAAGTCTACTGTATCGAGTGTGCTCGTAATGTCCTGTCCTGAGCTGCATCCTAATGAGCCGGACATGTTGCACTCAGCCCGGGTTGGCCCTGGTAAGCAGGGTCGAAGAAGGTAAGGTCCTTCCTTGTCGAGGCGTGTGGCGATTTATTATTGCTGAGCTCTGACCCACCGTGACGTTTTTGGCTGCCACTGGCCATGCGTGGTTTTAGGTCAGAGCTGATAGTGTCAACAGTCTCAGACAGGTTCAAGAATTTAAGTACCTCAGAAGTATATTCACAGAGGATGGGCGACTGAACAGAGAAATTGAAACACGAGTACAAAAGGCCAATAATGTTAGTTACCAACTTACTCCACTAACGAAACATCCTAACATCCCCATGACAACAAAACTCAAAATGATCATCAAAATATTCATCCCAACACTCACCTATCAATACCAAACATGGACCACGAACAAGACATTAGAGCAACGAATTACATGTGAAATGCGATGCCTTAGAAAAGCAGTAAACAAGACCAGGCGAGACAAAATTAGAAATTCTTTTAATCCGAGAGATGGTGGACACAAATGATGTCATGATTCACATCCAGCACCAAAGAATCAAATGGTTCGTACATCTTCTACGATTACCAACACACCATCTTGCACAACATGCCTACATCCAAAAATTCGATGGCAACAAGGCTAGAGGGCGACCGAGAAAGACCTGGATAGATGGAGTCAGGGAAACATTAACCACCCACATCGTCCCCCTGACCCAAGCTCTCCGGCTGGCGACAGAGAGACGTTTCTTTCTTCCCGCGACACTCAAAAGGGTATAAGCGGCGGATAAAAGTAAAAAGCTGAGAATGTTGTGTGGATTCGTTGTAGACTCACTAAGACCTGAAGATGTAATATATAGGGATGAAAAAATGGGCAGAGTGCCGATACTGTTAAGCGAGTGAAAAGTAAGCTAAGGTTCATTGACAGTGTTATGCTTGGTGCTACGAAGCGCTGGTCGACAATTTTCGAAAAATGTTAATAGTGTTGTTTAAAAAATCGCTACCTCTTAATTTCAAAGTTCTCTCAGCTCATTGCCTAGTTTTGAGAAATTTGAGCTCAAATATTTTGAGTTTCACAACATGTCAAGCTTTTTCGAATGCTATTCTTTGAATATCTTGATGACGACTCCGATTAATTTCACGATTTTGATACAGGAGATAGAACATTTGGTTTCTGAACCGAAACAGCCAAAATTGTCTGATAGAACTTAATAATTTTGAGGTAGTTTAAGGTGAAGGCATGCTTTTAAAACGATTTTTTTTACTATGCGTTTTTAAATACTTCTACCATTATGACTTGTAAAATAAAACCAAGACGTGCTGTGAACTGACATGAAAACAACCAACTTGTGCTCTGCGCGACTGCGCGCTCGTGTGACATTAAAATGCAGTTGCGAATGCCATTAAACTTTTACGAAAACGAAGGTGTGCTCCTTTCGGTGAAAGATGAAGTCTTTAAGATTCGTTGAGTGATCTACCCTTACATCAGTGACTTCGTGCGTTCGCTATTCTTTTACGTAGATGACGCCCTCTTTGCTCCAACTGTGGGCGACTCCCAACAGCAGATAGTTCCCCGCCGTCAGAACTTCTGTGACACGAAGTGAAGTATTCTTTGGCTTGTGACGGTTCCTCAAAATACGCACTTTTTAATGTTTTTGAAACAAATTTCACAGTACAGTCACATCATAATGTCCTATTTTTAAAAGCGAACTTCAGACACCATTCAAAAAAGTATTTAAAATAGTTTTTTAATGTCTTTGTTGATGCACAAACACCATCCAAAATGTTCAGAACATCAGAAACACAGGTAAACATCGCAAACACAATAGCTACATCGCTCTCCAAGAACTCATCCAAAGCAAACTACAACACCACTTTCCAAAACATCAAAACTAACAGAACAACAACACCTAAACTTTCACTCAAACAAAAACATTGAAACCTACAACGAAGACCTCATACTAGACGAATGAGCATAATGCATCTCAGCCAGGGCAATTCAGCTCACGTTCCAGATGGCATCCCCAATCAGATTATTAGACACCTACCCACAGAAACATACACACTTCTTCTAAACGTATACAATGAGTGTCTTTCAGGAGTCATGGCGACTTTCCTTTGTCATTCCAATTCCCAAACCAAACATAGACCACACACGCACGCACACACACACACACGCACACACACACACGCACACACGCACACACACGCACACACACGCACACACGCACACACGCACACACGCACACACGCACACACACACACATTTCCAACTAAAACAGGTGAAAAGTTATTTTTACTCCTTGTTCAAAAATGTTTTCATGAACACTGCTCGATATTTCGAACTCATTTTCAGATATACAAATATGTTCACGCTTGAGTTGACAGTTTCTGCTAGGTATGATGAAGACCAAATGACAAGATAGAGATTAGGATAGGCACCATCAATACGGAAATTTGTGTCAAACAGCATATAGAAAAACAGGATCGTAGGAGGTAAGGAACACACGATGAAAATGACGGCAATGAAGGTCACCATCTTGACAACCTTTTGATCCTTGACCCCAACTCCTTCCGCTGCACGGTCACCCTTGGCAACAGTTGCCTGCCGCCATTTTGTTTTACTATTGAGTTTGACGACAAGCACGATGGTACAGCAGATGACGAAGACGAAAGAAAGCGTCGTAGTAAATACGCCTTGGGTGAGATACGTAATGGCTTCCAGCAGTTCTCTCTCGGCCGTGTACGTAGTTTTTAATACAGTAGCATTCACGGTGAAATCGAAAACCCATTCAAGTCTGCTTCCAAGGCAGAAGGGAATAAGTAAAATGGACATGGTGATGTAGATGGAGATAATGATTATCTTTGTCCTTACAGGTGTAATGATCGTCTTCACCTTCAGAGGGGCAGCGATACACAGACATCGCTCGAAGGTGATAAAGGCGGTGATAAAAGTCGCGATTTTGACAAAGAGGTAATGGGGCATGGCTCCTGTGAGGTGCATGATATCTCTGGGTTCAAAGGGTAACTTAGAGAGGTAAAACAGAGGGTTCACGCAAATGCTTATCCATATCATGGTCACCAGGGAGCACAGGTCAGACAGAGCGAGCCCTGAAATGATAAACAGTTCTAGGGATGGAAAAATGCAATACATAATTTTGACCCCCCCCCCCCCCCCGCTTTTTCCCTTGCAGGTTGGATAGCATGGCTGTGGAAACCTTCTGACATGAAAAGAGGCAAACTAAGTTTGAATTTTTTTTTTTAAATTTCAGTAAATCATCATCATCATCATCATCATCATCATCATCATCATCATCATCATCATCATCATCATCAAGGGCCAGTTCTATGACTGACATCGGCGATCATGGTTCTCCATTCTTTCTTTTACTCGGATGTTCTAAAAAAAAAACTACACAACCCTGATGTTTCCAAGTCACCCATCTGTTTAGGCTCTCCAAGTAGGTTGCTCTGGATCTACCACTGCCTCGTTTGCCTTCAATATTTTCAGTGAACGCTAAGTGTTCAGGCCTTTATGTCTATTCAAGTGTCCTAGAAACTGCATTAGAATGTGTCTTTTCCTGATTATTTTTATCAGCGAGGAGCTCACATGGGCTTCTTCGAGTGCTGCCTATTTTGATTTTTTTTCACCCCAAGTTTTCAGTGCTCTCTTAAGAAATCATATTTCTATTGCTTCTATTTTTTCACTGTCTGTAGTTATTGTCCAGCATTCACCGTCGTTTGGGGCCTTCATCATACATAGCATTTCAGAACTTTTATTTTGGTAGTCATTGAGGTGTTTATATTTTTCGGGATTGGGCTCATTCTACTAAAACTATCTTTAGCTATTGCAATTCTTCTACCTCGTTTTATTTTTGTGAAACATTGGCATTATGTGTAATTGTATCCCAATTTGGTTTGCAAATTCTTAGCAACAGCTAACCTTTATGTCTGGAGGCATTTCCCCAATCCACCAACCGCGGAGCGCTGGGTTGGGTGTGAAGACCCAGTACTGTTTCAGTAAATTGTGTGTAATCAAGTTTAATAAGACGATATATATTTTTTGTTAACCTGCTTTTCAACTTGCTACATTAACCCGCTTACGAAGATCCCAACATACCTACCAAAGTACTGTCTACCTGCTTATGTCCCCTCGTTACTTTTTTTAGCCCGATAAATTCATAGGCTAAAACTAACCTTAACAAAGACTGTTCCCAAGATTTCGTAACTGCACGGTGACATTAAATACGGTTCCAGTAAGGAACGGGAGAAGGGGTGCCACGTCCCTCATGACTCATTGGAGCTGAGGAAGATAGGACTGACGCGTACATTACATACACACCATCATACATCATTCACCGTTCCTCTTCATATTGGCAATCGACTGGCTGATGAAGGAAACCACCAGACGACACAAAAATGGTATACAGTGGACACCATGGACACAGTTGGACGATCTGGATTTTGCAGACGACTTGGCGCTCTGTCGCACACCCAGGAACAGATGCAAGCAACGACTTCAGTATTAAACAGCCTATCGGAGTCTGTTGGATTGAGGATCCACCCCGGAAAGTCAAAAGTCCTAAGGACAGATGCACAACAAAAGGAGCAGGTCACAATAGAAGGAAAGGCCCTAGAAAACGTTGAATCCTTCTGCTATCTTGGGAGCATAATTGACAGAGAGGGAGGAACAGGTGCTGAAATTAAGTCCCGCATTGGAAAAGCACAGGCTGCTTTCATATCTTTGGATAGGATTTGGAAGACCGGAGATATCTCACTTCGAACAAAGCTGGGGATTTTCAACTCAAACGTGAAGTCGGTCCCGTTGTATGGATGTGAGGCATGGAACGCATCACAGACTTGTGTAAAGAGAATCCAGGTTTTCTTGAACAGGTGTCTAAGAAAGTTACTGAGGATCAGATGGACAGACAGGGTTACCAATGTGGAAGTGTTAAGGAAAACAAGATAGATCCCAGTCAGAGATGAGACAGGAAGAAGGCGGTGGCGATGGATTGGACATACTCTCAGGAAGTCAGACAGCTGCATAACAAAGAAAGTTTTGGATTGGAACCCACAGGGCAAGAGATCAAGGGGAAGACCTCGTGGAACCTGGAGAAGAATCACAGAAATCGATGTACAGAAAAGTGGGAAGACATGGAACAACATCAAGAGGCTAGCCCAGGATAGAGAAAAGTGGAGGGTGGTTGTCCGTGGCCTATTCCCTGGTGCAGGGTGAGAAAGGCAATGACGATGATCATCATAGATCATCACTCACCTCCACCATCATATGTGTGAGGCAGCGTGGTGGAATCAGGCTCTCGTCAAAATAATCAAAGTGAAAAAACTTTCATTTTTCTGCAGGTTTGTGAATTTTTTATCAAATTTTTGTTTTTTGGCTCGACACCTTTCATGCTCATTAAAGAACTCATTTCTGTGTGAATTTTTCTGAAAAACGCTAACTAAAGGTTCAAAAAATGTAAATTTTCAGTTACCACGGACTCAAAAGTTAAGGAAATAACTAATCTTTGGCGGCCATTTTCTCATTAACTTTCCCTGAAAACAAGTGACCTCCACCTCCTTCATTTGCAAATATCTCGACTTGTATTCAAGATAAATGGATATTTTTAAAATCCAAATAAAGACAAGTGAACAAGCTTTCAGATTTCACCAATAACTCCACATGCCCCAAAATTGACGAGAGCCTGATTCCACCATGCTGCCTCACATATTTAAAAATCAGCTTTGCTCTCAGATCCTTGACATACATTTATATTCCTTAACTCTTTTATCTATAACAGTTAGAGGTTATAATAATTACGTACTATTTGACACTATCAAACCCACCTTTTCCCACTATTCAAATGACCTCAATCTCACAGAATGGGCAAGGGACAAAGAATAGGTCTGCAATCTTCACCGCTTTGAGATATTCGATCACCAAACTTGTTATATAGCAACTGTGTGTTTTGTTGTTCAGTTTTGAAACTGCACAGTGGTATGGAATTGGATTACCAGTCTTTTAAACACTTTTCACTTTTTGGGAAACTCACTTCTTTAGTATGGCGGTTAGGCGCTTCTCTGTGGCTCGAACAAAATGGGAGTTTGATTCATGTGTGGGGAGGACTTTTTATCAAGTATCTTCGTCTTCTTGCTTGGACGTTATATCCGTCTGAGCCCAGGCTGACCTCGACACTGTCAAATTATTCTGTTCCAATGCAGCAGCGCCCCTTTTAACAATTCATAAACGATTAGAATTCTAAAATTTCTTCAAAAATGGGGAAAATCGGGAATCTAAATCGCACACGAAAACCCCCCTGGATACAATATTCACTTGTGTGGGTTATTTAGGAGAGAAAGGTATTGTCGGCCGGCGATTTAGATGTACCAAACCCATGAATTTTGACCATTTTTAAAAAGCTGCAGCTACCTATTCTGTGGTACCGGTCATACGTGCTTGAGAAATAAATTGGTTGAAATGATATCCACTTCACTTAAGTGGGTAAGGTTTTTTCCAGGACTGTTAGAGAAACATATTAGTTGTAAGTAACTGTTGATCGGATTATTTTTGTCTCACCCATGAGGCTGATGTTCATGCTGTCTTGAAAGCCTTGTCTGACAAACACAACGATGTTGATGATGTTGGAGGCCACGCCAAACAGACTAACGAGACCACAGAGGACGACCCCGTTGACCACTTGGACAATGTACCACTGCTCGTCGCTTACGATGTCATAATGTGAAGGAGAAGGCGACGTCGTTATAGGCAAGCTGTCGTCGCGAGAGTCAGTCGAATTGTTTACCCACAGGTTTGAAAACGACATTCTGGGTAAGTGAGACGTTTGGGACATAGCTATCATTGTTACCTTTGCGCTGAGTTCATCCCCTATTTCAGACAGAGACCTTGATTTATATTCTCAGTACAAAGGAAACCAAAACTTAATCAAAGACAAAGAACCATCTTATAACAACATTCTTTCTTCGTGTTCATGGAATACACCCCGAACATTCCAACAGCTCTTTTTAATAAAGATGACGATTAAACCATTAAAGTTGAATAAAATTGGATGCATTTATTGTTGTAATAATATCTATGTTAAGTAATTATATTGAAAACGACTGGCCATTTATCTCTTTTAGCCTAGTTGAATTTGTTCAATTTTACTGAACGTCAGTGCTGAAGGTCTATTATAATAGATAGCATTCGTATAGCGCTAATTCCCGCTCAACAGCAAGCTCTATGCGCTTTACAATCTATTATATACCATTACCCCTTTATTTTAACTATTTGAGTAAACTTTCAGCACAGACTTGTAAAGATGTGTCACAGTCATCGTATTGACACTACTCCCTCCCTAAAAAAGGGGTAAATGCCTGGGTTTGACAGATTCAAATACTACGTTTTGTTATGTCTGGCTGCGTCCCCGTGCGTTTATTACCATAACTTGGGGGGGGGGGGTGTTCTAATGCATCTTAACATGAGTTGACCTTTAGAAACATGCTAACGGATGTGTTAAATCTTTTGTCAATAAGTAGCCTAAGTCGACCCGCAGTCGCTATGACAGACACAGCGTACGTTTGATCGTCGATTTGAGCTCACTTTGTCATGATCATTTGTCTGTCAATAATTATTCCTCTCGCGCGCTAAATTTGTCGGATTTTGTCTCGCTTAGTCGGATTTTTCTATTTTATTTTTTTGTGTTTTCATGATATTTCGATCCCGTAGGCCCTCGATTGTAGTCAGACTCAGACGGGTGTTAAAATAGCGCGAAATGACATACATTATTAGTAGTTGTAAAAGATGGACCATTTGACAATGAGAATGACAATCTTTATTCATCTCACAGAGAGGAATTTGTCTTGGTCGTTTACAGTGGCAGCGGACGATACAAAGGTAAGGTACACTCACGCATACGTACAACAAAACAGGACATTGGTAAATACATATAGTCTGCATGTTTTACGAGCTGAAACAACCCCCACTCCATAAAACATTCTCTCTCTCTCTCCCTCTTTTTATTTCTCTTTCTCTTTCTTTCTCCCTCTCTCTCTCTCTCTCTCTCTCTCTCCTCTCTCTCCTCTCTCTCTTTCTCTCTCTCTCTCTCTCTCTCTCTCTCTCTCTCTCTCTCTCTCTCTCCCTCCCTCTCCCTTTCCCTCCATCGGTCGTTGATATATAAAGAGACCCACTACCCCGTCTGTAGGAGGTGAAACCTCCCCAATGACGAAGTGCCGCACACGCACCCCCTACCCTCTAGGATTCGGTTGCGACACCTAGATCTACTTTGGTGTATCATTCTCTTCTCCTTCCTTCTTTCTATTTCTATCTTTTCTTACACGCCAACCTCATGTGGAGCCCCCCCCCCCCCCCCAGTGGGTCGGGGAGATATAAATAGACCCACTGCTTCGTCTGCAGAAGGTGCAACCCCTTCAAAGGCGGAGGGTCGCACAAGGACCCCAACCCTCTGGGATCCGTGTGCGACACTCACTTTGGTGTATCTTCCTCTTCTCCTTCCTTCCTTCTTTCTTTCTTCTTCTATCTTTCCTACCACCGCTGACCTCATGTGCAGCAAAAAGAGAGGTCACCCATCCCACAGAGTGGGCGCCTCGTTGACCATGAGGTGCGACCCGTGCGGAGGACTGTCCCTCGCCAACACACCTCTTTGGCCCTGGTTTTCCTCTTAGACGGGAGGGTGGCACGGCATGCCACTCAATCGGTTGAGAGCTGAAACCCCATCAAGCCCTGGGTCAATCTTGACGGGAGGCTCTCGTACTTTCTCGTTGAGAGTATAGCTCCGGGGTAGCCCTGGCACAGCTCTGGTTATCCGAGCTATGTGTCCCCTTGTTGGGCTCTGTGGCGGGCAGGGAGCCCCGGAGTCGAATCAAATAGAAAACTCTTATGGATTCAAAAAACCCAAAAGACCCTTCCCCAGCTCCCAACGTAAAGAAGTCTCGGCTCGCGGAAGCCGGTGCGGCCGCCGAGCCGAGCAAAAGCTCAAAAAAAGGTAAAAGGACCTTTACCGATGCCTCTTTCCTCCCTCCTCCCAAGGAGCTTCTGAGGCAACCGTACGTGGCCATCTCCAGTACCAAAGACGCACAGAGAAGAATTACCGATCTCAACCTCTTTAAGACGGGAGATGCACTACGGAAAGTTCTGGGATACATTCCCACATGTGTACAGAAACTTTCCTGTGGTACACTCCTTGTCAAGTGTGCAACCGAGATCGAAGTGACCAAACTCCTGGATACCACGACCTTCGGCGGTATTCAATGTAAGTCAGAGCACTACCAAAAATTTAACCGCTCGAAGGGTGTGGTCCGCAGCCATGAGCATGGAAGAGATTGTGGAGCACTGTGAGGGAGTGGTCGAAGCCCCCCCGGATTACTCTTCGGCGGGGGGAGACTACTATCGAGACGAACACGATTGTCCTAACATTCGAATCGTGTCGCCCTCCAGCCACCATTCGGGCATCTTACTTGATACTCGACGTAAGACCCTATGTGCCGAACCCTCTGCGCTGTTTCAAGTGTCAGAAGTTCGGCCATACCAGTCACGGTGCCGTCACGCAGCCGTGTGTCCTCGTTGTGGCAAGACCGGGCATCCTGAGAAGGAATGCAAGGCTAGTCCTTGTTGCCCCAATTGCCACGGCCAGCACACAGCTTTCAGCAAGGAGTGCCCGACTTGGCTCCAAGAACGCGCCATCCAAGAATACAAGGCGCGAAATGGCTGCTCCTTCCAAGAGGCCCGTAAGGTTGTCTGCCCGCCAATCACAACCCCAGTCATTGGCCGGTCATATTCAAAGGCAACCCAGATGGTCACGAGGTCGGCAAGTAATTCTACTGCCGACCTCCCAAAGCCTGCGGTCAACAGGCAAGTCTCTGCGCCAAAGATCACCAAAAATAAAAAGCCCGCTACTATCCCTGTGCCCCTTTGAGGTGCCACTCTCTAACAGCTATGGGGTTCTAGGGGAGGACGGGGAGGACTCTTCCTCCGCCCCCTCTTCTCCCCCTCACCCCTCTTCTATCATTTCTTCTTCTTCTTCTTCTTCCACCTCTCAGCCCATCCCTCTGATGGAGTGTGAGGTGGGGGCCTTCTCCCCTCCCCCAGCCCCCTTCCCCCCTTCCCAGCCCCCTCGGTCTACTCCACCTCCCCCTACCCCTCCAGCAGACAAACCCCTGCCTATGGAGGAAGACAGCTCCGACCCCCCTCCCCGGCCTGACCCGGGGAGGGGCGGAGTCTGTCACTCTTCCAAATCCCCCACTAGACCGCCGTCCAATCCAGGACGGCAACCTAGAAAACACTCTGCCTCCCCCGTAAGGAGGAGTCAGAGTGCTTCTTCGAAGCCGGGGCCTTTGAGCTCCAAACAAAAACCTAAAAAATCATAATGGCGGTCCTGCAATGGAATGCCGGCGGAATCCGACCTTCCATTGCAGAATTGCAACATTTACAGGCCACACTGTGCCCACGGGTGGCCTGTATTCAAGAAACAAAATTCGCCCCGGCTTCAACCATAGACTTAAGAGGATTTACTGCGTACCATCACATTCACACGCAGAACCAGATTGCTTCCGGTGGTACCACCATCTACACCGACAACCACACACTCCACAGACAAGTACATCTTAAGACGACCCTCCAGGCTATTGCCGTACGGGTCACCCTGCACAGACCAATCATGATCTGCTCAGTTTACATCCCACCAACTTACCCCCTCAAAATAACCCAACTAAATGACTTAAAATCTCAGCTCCCAAAACTTTTTATTTTGCTAGGTGATTTAGTTAGCCAGTCGTGAAGTGAACTTTCGCAGAGGTGAACAACTTGTGTTTCGCGCGCTCATATGACCTTAGCAGTTGCGAGCGCCGTAAAACCTTATACTATACTTATACTACTTACTTCATGTGGAGCAAAACTAGAGGTCAACCATCCCTCAGAGTGGGTGCCTCGTTGACCGTGAGGTGCGACCCGTGCGGAGGGAAACCGGGTACCTGGAGGTTGAGGTGAGATCAGTCTGCAGACTGTCCCTCGCCGACACACTTCTTTGGTCCAGGTTCCCCTTAGTCGGGAGGGTGGCACGGCCCAAGCCACTCTATCGGTTGGGAGCTGGAACCCGTTATTGCCATGGGTCAATCTTGACGGGAGGGTCTTGTACACTCTCGTGGAGAGTATAACTCCGGGTAGCCCTGGCACAGCTCCGGCTATCCGAGCAATGAACTTCCGTCTTATCATCATTCATTTTTAAGTCTGCTTTTTATGTCATCCAGTTTTTTACATCAACAATGCATTTTTCCATGCTGGTAACTGGACAATTGAAATTTGCTGGTAAAACTGACGTGTGCAGCTGAGAGTGCCATCTGCGTACGTGAGGTAGTTAACATCGTGCTTCCTAATTATTGAACCTAAAGTTTTTTCACCATCAATGATTTATTTAAAGAGGCACCAGCCATCCATGTCCAGGTGCTGTTTTAGCCCCCTAAAGTTTTTGTATATAGTGTGTATAACAGTGGTCCGAGCACGGACCTCTGGGGCGCCCCAAATTGAAAGCTGAAAATGGATGACATTTCACAATTTACAAGTACAGACTGTGTACGATTAGACAAATAGGACTCAAACCATTCAAGAACAGTCCCAGATAGGCTGAAGCTATGGCCTAACCTCCTTATCAAAATTGAATGATCAATGATATCAACAAATGCAGCACTTAGGCTAGAAAAGCAAGAACAGACACTTTGCCTTCGAGTGCTTCACAAAGGTCACTCTGCTTAAAAATGCAGTCTCTGAGTTATGAAACGCTCTGTAGGCCGACTGATAACATTCTAAAATATTATTTTTTTCAAGATGTGCTCTTAATTTTTTTTTAAAGATTTTAGACAAAACTGGAAGGTTAGAGACCGGCCTATAGGTCTTAAACTCATGCTGGGATAATGACTGTTTAGTAGAGGTGTTACTTTACGACTGCGTGCCTAAAACGCGAATGCACTGCTTCCGAAAGGAGTGAATCATGAATAATAGCCGTTACAACATCAATAACAACGTCAAGATGGTTGCCCAAAAAAGGTGTCGGGATAGGTCAAGGCAGTAGTACTTTGGTGGTGATGACAGTATGTTCTCTTTCACTGAGTCCCGTGGTACAGGTTTAAAATTACATAGGAGGTTCCCTTGGAACTCCTCGAATTCAGGTGCAGATGAACCAAATTTATCCAATGTGTAATCAGATTTTTATGTTCTGTAAATCATTTTGAAGTTATTGGCAAGTGACAAGATAAGCCGGTTAAGCCTGCATCGTTACACAAAGGCTGTCGTAGATGGAACGCACTGAACTGTATTCAGAAAATCCCCACGTTGAAACCGTCGGTTCGCCCTCCCGATTTAACTTTTTTTTCTCGCAGTTTTTTGGCATTGTAGACCCTAGAAAAATTTTATGTAATGTAAAAGAAATAGGACTATTTAATAGAATATGAAAAAATATATTTATCGTTATCGGTGTATATATATACACTGAAATTAATATTGTATATACAAGTCTTCACCATATTTTCAAAAATTTTAAAATAAATGTCTGTCCGTCATTTAGCATAATGAGAAAAGTGTGACCGTGTGCGGTTGCGAGCTCCGAAAGACTCTTACTAAAACACGTCTGATTTTGTTGCGGTGAAACCTATTGGTGCTTAAATGACCAAAAATGTGTCGATAGTGCCGTAAAACATCAATCGCAGTTTTTCGTCCTCATAAGCGGTCCTCCCGCCAGGTTTGCCTTTCCATTCCGAACCAGCAGTTTGGAATGTATATGTGCAGGGGGCCTAATCCAATCGGGAAGACGGCTGCATCAGCCTGGGCAAAGATACCAGCGAAATTTGCTCGGTGGGTCAAGATGGCCTTTTCATGTTAATATTTGAAACAGTTCTTTGAATGTTCTCCCTTCTGGCAATTTGGGAACCGGGGAATTGACGAGCATGATTCCTCTGAGTGACCCTCCTTACACCACAGGGAGGGCAAACAGCATTTCGCCGGCATTTTAGTTTTGTATGTTCTAAGCGCTGACAATTAAAGCAACACATCGGGCTAGGTGTATATGGTCTAATCTCGAGTTCTGAGTGTTCAAGCAACAGTTTTGTCGGTGGTTTTGGACAGACAATCGACAATATCCAAGTGTTGGCGCGGATTTATTTTCCTTTTCGCCGCACTACGACACGACGAGCGTGGTTGACACCTTCAAGTTCAAGTACCATTTCTTCCTCCGTACAGCCGTCTAGGTCACGGCTCTTTACAACACCCCTGGAAGTACTGAGACTCCTGTGGCTACACTTACAGTAGGGTTATCCTCGAATGACGTTCATTTCCGTATCAAAAGGAAGTCGGCCACTTTGGCAAGGTCCACAAAGAAGTTACAAGATCCCTGAGGGGAGACTTTCTTTGGTTTTGGGATGATGCTGCATGCTCTAAATGCTTTACCAGTGGCAAAGGCACTTAGCAATGTTACTGTTTTTTGTTTGTTCAGCTGAGGAGATCACCAAGTAAGATGACCATCCTAGCGTCGTCCGTTTAGGCGCTTATTTTCTCCCCTAAGTTTTTTTTTTCGTTTAACCTGGCCAGGAATCGCACCCATTCCTCCTGACAAGTACTTTCTGGGAACTGGTATGGGGAAGGGGGACGGGGCGTGTGTTTGTTTGTTTCCAAATGTTTTATAACATTTATCTCCAGGGCTCCCCATCCGCCACCGTGTCCAACAAGGGGACACCGCTCGTAAATCCAGAGCTGTCTTGCCTTCTGACCAAGATTAACCAAAAACCTGTTTTATTAATCCATCATAATCGATTGAGTGCAGTAGGCTGCTACACTCGTCCACCTAAACCGAAACCAGGACCAAAGTGGTGTGTTGGTGAGGGAAGCCACACCTCAGCCATCATGATCCCCTTCTCCGGTTGTACGGGTCGCATCCCAAAGTCATCAGGGTGCCTCACGTTGTGGGGTTTTGAATCTTTTTTTGCAGGACCGGACCTACTACGTCCGTCAGATCGGACAGAGAGGTAGATGGACAGAAGAAGACATAGCAAGAACGGACAAAAGATGGCACCCTCATCGCCAAAGAGCTAGTGACATACAAGTGGCATCCCATCAGAGGGGCAATGGCAAACCCTGATGATGGGATAGGAAAAAAAGAGAGAAGGAAGAAGGCAGAAGACAGACAATACACCAGGGTAAATGTCACCCATACGCACCTGAGTGTAGATGTAAATGGTACCAGCTGGTGTCTTTGTGTGCGTGTACTTGTGTGTGTGTGTGTATGTGTCTTTGTGTGCGTGTTCTTGTGTGTGTGTGTGTGTGTGTGTGTGTGTATGAGAGAGAGAGAGAGAGAGAGAGAGAGAGAGAGAGAGAGAGAGAGAGAGAGAGAGTGTGTGTGTATGTGTGTGTGTGTGTGTGTGTGTGTGTAATAATAATAATTTAAAAAATAAAAATAAAATATATAAATAAATGACACTTTTAATTTATCCCAAAGGGGCACTTTGGCTTACAATGGCCTACACAAATATCGTAAATAAATACACAATTATAAATACATACATACACATACATAAATACATGCACACATACATCCATATGTGTGCTAGCATCAGAACAATAAGCATATAGATTATCTTATCTTAAAACTATGTATTGTTATTTCTTTGTTCATTATTAAAAAGACATTTTCTCTAAAGGTGAACAGTTATTTTTCCTCCTTGTTCAAAAGGGTTTTCATAAACACAGCTCGGTATTTCGAACTCATTTTCAGATACACAAATATGTTCACGCTGGAGTTGACAGTTTCTGTTAGGAATGATAAACACCATATTGTAGAATAGAGATTGGGATAGGCACCATCAATACGGAAATTTGTGTCAAACAGCATATAGAAAAACAGGAGCGTCGGAGGTACGGAACAGACAATAAAAATGACGGCAATGAAGGTCACCATTTTGACAACCTTTTGATCCTTGACCCCAACTCCTTCCGCTGCACGGTCACCCTTGGCAACAGTGGCCTGCCGCCATTTTGTTTTACTATTGAGTTTGACGATAAGCACGATGGTACAGCAGATGACGAAGACGAAAGAAAGCGTTGTAGTAAATACGCCTTGGGTGAGATACGTAATGGCTTCCAGCAGTTCTCTCTCGGCCGTGTACGTAGTTTTTAATACAGTGGCATTCACGGTGAAATCGAAAACCCACTCAAGTCTGCTTCCAAGGCAGAAGGGAATAAGCAAAATCGACATGGTGATGTAGATGGAGACAATGATTACCTTTGTCCTTGCAGGTGTGATGATCATTTTCACCTTCAGAGGGGCAGCGATACACAGACATCGCTCGAAGGTGATAAAGGCGGTGATAAAAGTCGCGATTTTGACAAAGAGGTAACGGGGCATGGCTCCCGTGAGGTGCATGATATCCCTGGGTTCAAAGGGCAGTTCAGAGAGGTAGAACAGCGGGTTCACGCAGATGCTTAGCCATATCGTGGTCACCATGGAGCACAGGTCAGACACAGCGAGCCCTGAAATGATAAACAGTTTACGGAGTGGAAAAATGAATACATAGTTATCCCCCCCCCTCCACTTTTTCCCTCGCAAGTTGGGTGACAAGGCTGTGGATACCCTGAGACATGAAAAGAGTCAAACCAAGCTAGAATAAAATTTTGCATTTTCTCAAGTAAATCACAATCTGCTACAGACATCGGCGATCATGGTTCTCCATTCATTTCCTTGCTCGGATGTGTTTTTTTAAAGCTACATTATACTGATCTTTCCAGGTTACCTGTAATATCTGAAATATGTTTCGTAGGCAATAACTGTGTTTGGTTCACTATCGTTAATTACCGTAGTTATGTCTCCTTGTGTCATGTGGTCGGTTCCTGATTTCTGTGTACGATTGCTGTGATGGGACTATCCATGTGTATCAAAACTATAATGAAGAATCACATATTTGGCGACGTGGATTAAACTTGTCAAGTGATTAAAGATTAATGTTATGCAGTTATTTCTTCACTCCTATGAGCAGTAACCTGTCCTGATCGGGTTAGCTCTACTTTGAGCACAGTAAAAAAAACAATACATACAGCCGCCATGACACTGTTTGGCAGAATTGATGAATGCGTGCCTTCGAAAGAAAAGTTTTCAGACTATGAAGAAAAATTAAAGTTTTTCTTTTAGGCTAATTCTGTTGATGATTCCAAGCAACGAGCAATATTTTTTGCAGTGATTGGTGCACAGCATTTTAGATTACGAAAGAACTTTTGCATGCCCCACACCATCACATATAGGAACTGTATGCATAGCTACGCAATCATCATGAGCCTCCACCTCCTAAATTGCTCCGGCGAGCTACTTTTGAAGCTAGAACACGCCAAACAGGTGAGCCTGTTCAAAACTTCATAGCATAACTAAGAAAGTTAGTTGACCCCTGCGAATCTGGAGCTCAACTCTGAGGAATTTGTACGCGGCATTAATAACGAAAGTGTTCAACATATTAAATTGCTCGCAAAACAGACTTGACACTCCATGATGCTATTGAGGTAGCAGTGACTACAATTGCGGCAGCAGAAGCAGCTAGAGAGCTTCAACTTCAGACAGGCATAGAAATGACACAACTCTAAACATTTCCAAGTCTCAACGTAAACCATCTCACAACCCGTGAAGCCGTTGTGGTGGTCCTCACGCCTCACATGCTTGCAAGTTTAAAAATGAAAAGTGTTTTAATTGTTCTAAAGCAGGTCACAATTCAAACATGTATAGATGTAAGCCAAATTCAACAAAGTTTGGGCCAGCAGCGCGGTGAAACAAAGCAAGATGGCAGAGCAAATCACAAAAACACAAGTCATACGTACAAGATGAACCTGATGATGACAACTTCCATGTTTTTACCATGAGTGACTCAAGGTCTACAGCCAGACTCATTGATGTGGAGCTAATTGTCAACAATAACCCAGTCAAATTTCAGGTCGACACCGGTGCATCTCTGTCAATGATGACTTGAAATGACTTTCATCATTTCAAACTTCATGCCCTTCACAAGTCGAACAAAGCCCTCAACACTCACACAGGCCGAGCAGTTGAAATTGTTGACGAAACCAATGCGGAAGTTCTCTTCAATAGTCATCGGAAAGGGTCACCTCTTACCATCGCCAGGGGATAGGGTCCCTCGTTACTTGACAGCGACTGGCTATCGTAAATTAAGTTAGATTAGAACTCCATCTTCACCCTCAAGGTACCAAATGGCCTAACACGTGTGTTACAGGAAGATCAAAGTGTGTTTGATGAAAGCGGCCTACTCAACGATCATGTTGTGAAACTACATCTTAAAGAAAACGCTGTCCCAAAGTATTGTAAAACTCGACAGCCCCCCCCCCCCTCCTCCTCGATGAGAGATGGCATTGAAGAAGAACTTACACGCCTGAAATCGGCTGGTATTATTCATAAAGTCTCTTTCTCTGATTGGGCAACATCTATTGTGCCAGTGCTGAAACGCAATAACACAGTGTGCATATCAGGAGACTATAAGGTGACGGTGAATAGAGTTATCCATGAAGAAAAATATCCAATTTCACGTATTGAAGACCTTACAGCAAAACTATCTGGTGGAGAGAAGTTTTCAAAAATTGACTTTTCTCACGCTTACACCCAACTCCAGTTAGATCCAGAGTCAAGAAAACACACAGATCAACACTCACAAAGGTCTTTATGAATACCAGAGATTGTGCTTTGGAATAATCTTCAAGCCCCAGTACTTTTCGAAGAGTGATGACCGTTTATTCCAGGACATCCCAAACACGTGTGTTTATTTTGATGATCTGTGTATGACCGGGGGCCAACGACACAGATCACCTTGAGACACTGAGCAAGGTACTATCAGTGTGTTAGGAAAAAGTCCTTCTCGCCAACAAAGACAAATGTAAGTTCCTTCAGAATGAAGACACTTCCTTTGTTTTCGTCTTAACAAACATGGACTCCAGCCACAGCAGAAAAAGATCAGAGCCATCAAGGATGCTCCAGCACCGCAGAACATGCAGCAGTTGAAATCATTCTTGGGTCTTAACTACTACTATTCAAGCTTCATCGACAACTTGTCTCAACGCCTGGCCCCACTTTATGCTTTAATCACCAAGAATGCCCGATGGCAATGGGGGCGCGCACAGATTCAAGCGTTCAATGGTGCTAAGCTGCTCCTTTCATCGAATTCTATTTTGGTGCATTTTGATCCTTCAAAAAAGATCATTCTTACTTGTGACGCCTCACCTGATGGTGTTGGCGCAGTTCTGTCTCATGTGGATAGTGTTGGTGAAAAGCTGATTGCTTATGCAAGTCGATTTCTCAATCCAGCTGAAAAGAAATATTCACAGTTGGATAAGGAAGCCTTATCTGTAGTATTTGGAGTTGGGACATTTCATAAATACATTTTTGGTCAAGAAATAACCATTGTGACCGATCACAAACCTCTGTTAGGATCTTTTGGTGACGCTAAACCAATCCCGGAGCACGCATCTGCTCGTACGGTGGGAAAAGACATTATCAGCGTACCACTACCACTTGGAGTATCGCGCGGGGCCACAGAATAACGCTGATGCATTCAGTAGACTCCCACTGCCAAAACAAACAGCTGTTCCTTATGTGCCTGAAGAAATAGACTTTTGTTTGATTTGATTGACAAAACACCACTTGACGTTGACAAACTAGCAACAGGGATAAAAACTTACCCTGTACTAAGAGACAAGTGTTTCATTTTTCAATGAATGGTTAGCATGACAATAAACTTGACTGCGACAGTCCTCTTAGAACTTTCAAAGCTTGAAAAAGTGAGATAAGCATCGAAAGAGGTTGCCTATTATGAGGACCAAGAGCCATAATTCCTCAATCACTTCAAAGTGATGTTCTAGAGTTACTTCATGATTCCCATGTAGGGATGACTAAAATGAAAGTATTGTCAAGATCCAGGGTTTTGGGGTCAAAATTAGACTCTGACTTAGAATAATCTGTCGAAGCGTGCTATCAATGTCAATTGCATGCCAAAAAGCCAGCCAAAGCTCCCTTACACTATTGGGAACGGTCAACAGATCCTTGGGATCGCTTACACATGGACTTTTCAGGTCCATTTATGGGACAAATGTTTCTGGCCATTGTAGATGCCCCCTCTTAGCGGCTAGATGTGAGAATAATGTTAGACATTAAAGCCAATCAAACAATCATTGAACTTCGTGATGTGTTATCCGTCGTGGGCCTACCAAATTCTATCGTAATTGACAATGGCCCAACCTGGACCAGCTCAGAATTTCAAAAATTCATGACGGCTAATGGCGTAAAACCCATCACCGTTTCACCATATCATACTTCCTCGAATGGATTGGCAGAACGAGCGGTACAAACTTTTAAAACTGCTATGGTTAAGATTGACAAAGGTTGTGTGAAAGAAAAAGTGTACAGATTTTTCACTAAATATATAGGTCATCTCCTCACTCAAATACAGTTCTTTGTCCATCGGAGCTGATATCCACTAGGAAAACAAAGACACATCTGGATTTGCTACAACACCCTGTTGTTCATTCATGGCCACGTGCAAACACAGCAGGTAAGACAAAAAGAAAATCGTGATAAAACTTCTAAGAACAGACGCATTGAGATAGATGACAATGGGTAAAGTTGTACATCAGACTGGTCCTCTGTCTTTTGAGATTCAAACTCCTTCTCAAAGACTGATAAGAAGACACCAAGATCAAATTCGAGTCACAAGTTGCGATTTTGAAATTTGTCTTTCTGATCAGTTGTCTTTAGTAGAAAGAGGGGAAGAAAGTGTACAGAAAGAAAGGTGCGAGTTTGAGAAGGAAGAAAGTGTACTGAATGAAAGAATTAAAGATGGATGAAAGAAACACTAAGAGTGCAAACAAAATTAAAAATGCTTCATGTCCTCTATCTGAGCAAAGCTTTGTGTTAATGCCTCCGCTCTGGTTGCACCAGAACAAATAGCCAAGGCTACAGTAGCAACAGCAGTGAGTCTCTCGACCCTGTTGTTATGACTGAAAACCTCCTGCACTGAGAAGGTCTAGCAGACCACACAAGGCGCTAGACAGGCTTGTCCCATAGTAGCTTTAAAGTATATCTAATCCCAAGATGTTCTACTTGTATTGCAGCAGACCCTGTGTGTTTGTTGCAAATGATTATTGTCTTATCCTTGTTACTAATGTTACTCTGTGTATTGTAAGCAATTTTAGTATGTGAATGATTTGTGTCCAATTGCGACCACTGTTTAGAATTTGATTTCATATTCAGTTTGGAAAGGTTTATCCCAAACTCAGTTACCTTCATTTTGGTCCTTTGATTCACACAATATGAAACGCTTAAAAAGGGAGGAATGTAACATATCTCTGCAATATGTTACATGATCAATAACTGTTTGGTTCACTATCGTTTATTGCCGTAGTTATGTCTCCTTGTTTGAATTCGTTAATTTAGCACTCTTCAGGATGAGCAGTAAAACGTTATGATTCAGTAGTGTCATGAACATCCAACATGCTCCTTTCAGTGTACGGTTATTGTACTGGACTATCCATGTGTATCTAAACTATAATGAGGCATCACATCACCCATCTATTTAGGTTCTCCAAGTAGGTTTTTCTGGGTCTACCCCTGCTATCTCTCCACTCCAGGTTCTCAGCAGTCCCCTAAAAAAACACATTCCTGTTAAACCGTTTCTCTTTTTCCACTGTCTTTTGTGATTGTCCAGCCTTCACAGGCGTATAAAAGGGTTGACCATACATAGCATTTCATAACTTTCATTTTGATAGTCATTGAGATGCTTCTGTCTTTTATAATTAGGCTCATTTAGTTGACAAGATCTTTACCATGGCAATTCTTTGTTTTATTTCTGTGAAACAGTTGGCATTATAATTATATTTTATGAAATTGAATATCCCAGACATTTAAACTGTAGAATTTTTTTTATCTTTTCGCCTTTACTTATGGGATTATAAATATGATTAACTGCTTTTTATATTATCATTAATAATAATTATAGTAATAATGATAGATTGCATTTTTATAACGCTCTATGCCATACTAGTAGAGGCTCTGAGGGCTTTACACCAATCTCATAATCATTGACACAAGAAAAATATTTCACAGAAACAAGAAAAAACAGTTCAACCACGTAAAGAAGAACTTTCACAACATACATTAACTATACTACACGAAAAGATATATACACGATAACTAACAATTAAACAAATGAGTCTTGAGCAATCGCTTAAACCTATCAAAATTTGTTGTTTTATGAGATCCGGAGGCAAGGTGTTCCAGATTTTGGGGCCAAAAAATGAGAAACTTTTCTCACCAAAAGATAGTTATTTCATTCTAGGGACTCTGAATTTTGTTGCATCTGCGAATGACAGTATCTGACGAGATGGAACATGCCGTGTTCAAAACTCAGATAGATAGGATGGGGCTTTATCGTTAAGACATTTAAATCAGATGGTAGAAACATTATATTGGATTCTTTTATCAACTGGAAGCCAATGCAGAGCTTTTAACATTTTGGATGCAGGACCTTTCTTCTTTTTCTTCAGCACTAGTCCAGCGGTGTTATTTTTGGCCACTTGCAGCTTCCTCATTCGTTCACAGGAAATACCAGACAGAACAGGATTACAGTAGTCAAGTTTTGACAAGACAAGAGAGACAGAGAACATGCATGCAACATTGGCACCTTATCTTACTAATTCTTCTGAGATCAAGGTACATACATTGAATAACATGACTTATACTTGGTTGTGTTCAAGGACATATCTGAATTTAAAAAGATACCTAGATTCTTGACCTTGTTGGGAAAGGATATGCTAGTATTTTCAATTTCTAACCAGCTTCCATTAACGTCATTAAGGTTTTTTTAAACTTCCAAATAGAACGATTTCCGTTTTTTCTTCATTCCACATTAATTTGTTTTCCCCCATCCATTTTTTTCACTCTTTCAATGCATTTCTCTACTCTTTCTATGAATTCATTGGTGTCACATGGGTGAAAAGGGCAATATATCTGTGTGTCATTGGCGTAGAAATGGTAAATGAGTTGGTACTTTCGTATAATAATGCATTGTGTGTTTTTTCACATTCAACAATACCCCTACACCCCACTTTCCGTTACAACAATATCTAGAAAGTCCTTCTTTTGAATTTGCAATTAAAACTTTGCCAACAGCATTTCTGATGCTGTTAATAGTTTCGCAATTCACTTTGAGACCTGGGCATTCTTCTACATTTTTATGGATAGTTTCACGCACTGTATACGTTAAAGAGATCTGGTGACATAACGCACTCTTGTCTCTCTCTTTTAATCTCCCTATATTTGCTGTATTTTCTATCAATTATTACAGCAGCATTTTGGGCCCTATATAAATTCCTAATATTTGCTGTGAGAGACTCATTGGAGAAAATATATAAACGGTAAACTTCACAACATCGTGCCCAAACTGGGGCCACGAAAACCGTCTTTTTTTTGCTCGATTGCGTGTCGGACACACCTCCCTGACACATAAATATCCCTCAGGGAGATGAGTAACTGTTCTGTGTCGGATGCGACACAGATTTCACCTTTAGACAAATTCTAACAAAATGTCCAGACTTTGGAGAGACTCGAAGGAAGTATTTTAAATGCAAAAAAATTAAATTACAAATCTGTTCTCCGTCGTTGGTCTCAACAGAATTCTTGATTTTGCCTTAACAATAAATTGTAAATACTGTTATTATAGCACCTTTATATGTTATTTTAAAACTAAGATTTTTCCACGAATTTTTTACATTTTAATTGAAATATTGACCCAAATCAAGCCGTGCTTTGAACTATTGTGAATGCAACTAACTTTTCTTTTGCGCGCTCATATTAGTCATATGACCTTACGCAGTAGCGAGCGTCGTAAAACTTTCACTAAACAAGCAAGAACCTTTGTCTTCTTGTTTGGACGTTGTATCCGTCTCAACCCGAGTTAACATGGCAGAAGCGGCCTGCCTCCTAAATGAAATGATCTAAATTGTATGGATGTAGGCGTAAGGTATCTACAATTACATTACTTTTGTTGACTTTTTCAAAATAACGCCACAAAGCCCATTAAAACAAAAATGTCCTTCGTAAAGACAGGGAAAACGTTGTTGCCAGAAGTTGAACAATGGAGAGTGCCTAGACTGCAACGGTTTTGTTTGTTTGTTTGTTTGTTTTTGTTTGTTTGTTTGTTTTGTTTTTATGTATCAGTTTGTCTTAACTTAATAATAATATTTTTCCACAATGATTGAGGCCAAAGTAAAAAAAAACTTTCCTTCATGAATTTATATAAAATACTATAAATGTCCGTCACGCGGAAAATGGGATTCTTCTCTGTACTTCCCATTTCTCACACACATTTTGCATACGCATATGTGTTGCAGCGTGGTGGAATCAGGCTCTCGTCAATTTTTGGGCATGTAGAGTTATTGGTAGCATCTTGAGGCTTCATTTGTCTTTATTTTGATGAAAAAAGTATCAATTTATCTTGAATACAAGTCGAGATATTTGCGAATGAAGGAAGTGGGGGTCACCTGTTTTCAGAGGTGAAGTTAGTGAGAAAATGGCCGCCAAAGATTATTTATTTCCTTAGGTTAAGAGTCCGTGGTTACTTAAAATTTACATTTTTTGTGCCTCTAATCTACGTTTTTCCGAAACATCCTCAAGAAATGAGTTCTTTAATGGACAAGAAAGGTGCTTAGCCAAAATATTTAAAAAATGATAACAATTCACAGACCTGCGGAAAAATGTAAGTTTCTTCACTTTGATTATTTTGACGAGAGCCTGATTCCACCACGCTGCCTCACATATAGTTTACGTCACAGCTCATTATTGACACATTTTTAGTGGCAAAATTTGTTACAAGAAAATAATTTTATATTGAGCACCTGTTAGCTCTAAAAGTTCTTAAAACTTGTGTTCAATGAGCATAATGTAGGGATTAGAAGAAAAAAAAATGAAAAGACACGCTTTTAAAAACGATATTGCCCAAGCAGTAAACATTTAAAAATATGTAGAAACCACCTGCTTGGATTTTTTATTAGAATTTAATTAAAAAAGAAAGTTTCTAGAATACAGCTAACAGGTGTTTACAAAAATATTGATCTGTTAAGACGAATTGATTCAAGTAATCGTGCAAAAGCTGGCGAATCTATGTTTGATAATTTAGGAAATATTTGACAACGAGTTGCTTCACGAATTTTTGACCACACTATAGTTGTAAGTAACTGTAGATTTGATTATTTCCATCTCACCCATGAGGCTGATGTTCATGCTGTCTTGAAAGCCTTGCTTGGCAAACACCACGATGTTGATGATGTTAGAAGCCACGCCGAAAAGACTGACGAGACCACAGAGGACCACTCCGTTGACCACTTGGACAATGTACCACTGCTCGTCGCTTACGATGTCATAATGTGAAGGAGAAGGCGACGTCGTTATAGGCAGGCTGTCGTCGCGAGAGTCAGTCGAATTGTTTACCCACAGGTTTGTGAACGACATTCTGGATAGGAGAGACGCAACGATTGTTACTTTTGCGCTAAGCTCCTCCCCGATTACAGACAGAGACTGTGATTTATGCTCTCAGTACTCAGGAAACCAAGACTTAATCAAAGACAAAGAACCATCGTGTAGCATCGTTCTCTCTTTGTGTTCCTGTATTACGCTCTAACATTATAGCAGCTAATTTTGATTAAGATGTCGATTATACCATTAACGTTGTATAACAAGAGGCATTAATTGTTATAATTATATAATTTATGTTACATAATTATTTTTCAAACTGTCTTTTTATCCCTTTTATTTTAATTGGATTCGTCTAGTTATACTGAACGTCAGTGCTGAAAGTCTGTAATAATAGATAGCATTTGCACATTGCTAATTCTCGCTCAAAAAGCAAGCTCTATGAGCTTCCCAATCTATTTATAATTACCAAATTATGTTAATTATTCTAGTTAACATTCAGCACTGAATTGTAAAGATTTGATTGTCCCAGTTATCTTACTGACAATATCGGCCCTCAAAAGAGGTAATTGAAATGCCTTTGTTTATCAGATTCAACGTTTTGTTTCGTCTGGCTGCGTCTCCGTGCGCTTATTATCTATCATAACTGTTTTGTTTTTTTCGAATGCACCTAAAAAATATAATGAGTTGATCTTCAGAAACCTGCAGACGGACGTGTTAAATCTTTTGTCGATAAGTAGAATAATACATGGTGCTCATTACGGATGGGATCGACCGACTCAGTCGCCTGAAAAACAAACGTGTTTGTTTTCAGTTTCAGGCGACTGAGTCGGGCGATCGACCTGGGCACCCCGTATAAGTCGACCCGCAGTCACTATGACAGACACAGCGCACGTTAGATCGTCGATTTGAGCTCACTTTATCATTATAAATAATTATTTGTCTGACTATAATATTTCCAATCGTGTGAACAGTCTTTCGCGCGCTAAATTTGCGGGAGTTTGTTTCACTATGTTGGACTTTTCTATTTTGAATGTTTAATGTGGCTTTACGATACATCGATACTGTGTGTACTCAACCGCATTCAGACGGGTGTTGAAATGGCGCAAAATAACAAAAATTAACAGTTTTTGTAAAAGAGGTACTATTTGACAATGACAATCTTTAGACTCTACTCATCACACAGGGAGAAATTTGCCTTGGTCGTTTACAATGGCAGCGGTTGATACCAAGATAAGGTGTACTCACACATATTCACAACAAGACAGGACATTAGTAAATACATGTCCCACGTGCTGAAACAACCCCGCTCCATAAAACATTCTCTCTCTCTCTCTCTCTCTCTCTCTCTCTCTCTCTCTCTCTCTCTCTCTCTCTCTCTCTCTCTCTCTCTCTCTCTCTCTCTCTCTCTCTCTCTCTGTATATATATATATATATATATATATATATATATATATATATATCTATATATATCTATATATATATATCTATATATCTGTGTCTCTCTGTCCCTCCCTCTCTCCGACTGTGTGTGTATGTGTGTGTGTGTGTGTATGTGTGTGTGAGAGAGAGAGAGAGAGAGAGAGTGTGTGTGTGTGTGTGTGTGTGTGTGTGTGTGTGTGTGTGTGTGTGTGTTTGTGACATGTGTAACACTGTGTGCTCAGTAACCTGATCGGAGTTGGTTCAAATGAATTTCTATATCTGCCTGCCATTGTTTTCTGGGAAATATATCCTTTACTGCGAGTAAATAATTGAAATGTCAGTGGGTGGCTATATCGTCATTTAGCATTATTTCCGCCTTTTTAAGAAAGTTTGTCGTGTGTGAAAGTACAAAGTTACTTAGGTCTCTACCAATTGTTCTTTATGCCATTTTGATCAACTTGTTTATTTTTGTGGTGTGCAACCATAGCTAGAAATACCAAAATTTATCAAAGCTTCTATTGTGGAGGTGCACAATATCTGAAGGATGGATGGATTCAGATAGAAGGACCTGAGTTTTCTCAGAAAGTGCAGCCTCTGATTTATATTTTTAACGAGCTTGTTCACGTAATTTTGCCATGTAAATTTGTTGTCGATTGTGAGACCAAGATATTATGACAAAGTACTTTCAATTGTTTCTTGTTTGAATTACGAGAGTTGGGATTGTTGGTTTTCCTCTTCTTAAGTCGAAAGTCTCTTCTTTTATTTTTGAAAGATTCAACTTTAGAAAATTTAAATTGCTCCATTTTAAAAAACTACTGCTAGCAGCGTGATTCAACCACGTAAGTCCTTTAATAAACCTAATTTTTAAATCCCCAATTTGGAGGATTACTGCAAACTACAAAGGGTGTATTCCTTCAGTATATCAATCGCCTATATCACACCATTCTCCAATTTCCACGTGATTCAATTGCCCATGTGCCAGTTTTGCAGCCAGCGGGGAATAGGCGGTTTGAATCACGCAGATTCAGCGGCTTGTTGAGGTGTTCACCTGTCGCTTGGGCGGACTGACCCACACGACTGTGGCTTTTGTCAAAACGGACTAGATTGTAAAATCAAAACAAATTGCCGCCTTTATTAACTTTGACTCAGATCGAACCCTATCGACAGCCTGAAGAGTTTGTCAAGGCAGTTTGCGTAATCTATCACTAAGTTCGGTAGCGGAGTTGAGAAAGGGAGAGATGACATCAAAGAATATGTTAATACAGACTCGACCCCAGTCGGTAAATTGTGGCAAAAGCTACTGACGAATGGACTTCTTAAAAGTCTATGATTGACAACAAAGGCTCGCTTATTTCACATTCGATACAATCATTAGTAAATAGTGACATTTGGCATTTTTAGTGCTCTTTGCTGCGTGTTGCATGTATGTATCATTTTTGAACAGTTGATCGGTTAACCGCTGCCGGGAAGATTATAATTTAACGTGTCACTCGGAAAAAAGCAGCTAATTAACACATTCACAAAGAAGAATCTCTCTTCAACAGGCCTTCAACTTCAACTCTCCAGCTTTACACTCCTACTTGAAACAAATCTCCGGTGACATGCTACTTGAATCCAAAACAATAAGTTTGTATACATCTGCCATTACACAGTGGTAATTCGTGACTGTTGCAAAAGACAGTTTATATGACTTGGAGATGGGAGCTCTACGATTGTCATATTACCAGAGAACAGAAGAGAACAAGCATTTTTGAGATAAGTAATTCTTTGACAAACTTGACGAAATTGCATTCCCACTACTACAAACATAATACAGGCAAAATTCTATCTGGAATAAAATTTTAAAGCTTTGAAGGCCTTTATATGTAGTAGCAAAGATATTGTGAAGAGTCAAATCGGAACACATTGTCCCAGACGACTTTAGCTAGGCTAGATCTAGATATTCAAAAGAGCAACCTGTTGTTGCATGTATCTCGGAACTATCAATGTGATGTATGCAGGGTAGGAGAAAGAATCTAAAAGAAGCGTGCACAAAACCCTGTGGATGGGACCAGATTATATCCAGTGTGTTTGGGCTTCAAAGCAGATTTGTTAGTACAGCGTTGAACCCACAGGAGAAGGACCATTGATTGCCAATGAATTCTTGTGTCAGTAACTTTCTGGAGGAGCCTACTGACAACAAATCTTGGCATATGCAATCCGCGACATTTGTACTAGATAGAACAAAACTGTTGAACACAATTGCCTTGGAAAAGAACAAATGCAAATGGAAGTGGACAGCACCCACGTACCGTATAATCGAAAGCTCAGTGAAAAAAGGTCTGATCTATGTTCTCATAGATAATCTTGACAGCTTTTAAGAAAGCAAGACAGTGTACTCCCCCCCCCCCCCCCTTTTATATTCGATTTCTTGGCCATTCAGACCTGATCTGGCTGAAACAAAATCGACCCAGTTGTCACAAACGTTCGTTGCCTTTGATACACATTGAACAAAAACATCCAGTACAAATTGATCGTTAAGATGAATGGTCTTTGTTACCTACTCCAGGAGGCCAAAAAAAAGTTCTGCCCCAAAACACCCAACCACATTGTGTTTGGATCACCGGAATATTAAGCAATCAAATCAACTCATTAATAAACTCATAATTAAAGCATGATTATTTTTATGATAATCCCAGACGCTACCTGTCAATGAACCAAGATTATTTTTCTATGTAAGCAACAGTAACACTCACATTTTTCTTTATTGTTTGTAAATTATACTTGGACAGTTCCTACGTCTACCGTCAGTTTCTGAACGGGTCAGGGGGAGTTGTGTGTGTAAAAATAAGGACAAGAATAGAATGAGGTGGTATGAAGGTGTGTCGTGAAATTTTTACTGTGAACGCCCCATGACGGCGTAACCTGAAAGTAAATGATTGAATACCTTTAAAATGTAAATATTAGCACACAATTACTTGAAAGAATGTGTTTATAACTTATTTTGTTGGTTTTAAGCATTAATATCTTTACATATAAAGACAATGAAAATTAGGAAGAATATTTAATTAATTTCAAATTACATGTAGTATATACCTTCTGTTTTCAAGCAACAAACTTTAACTATCTTTCTTACTTCAAATATTACTCGCTTAATTTTTTGAAATTATATTCTATTTGCTCAGAAATAACTGAAATGAAAATGGAATGCTTTATAATTACTCTTAAAATGAACGATTATAATTTGCTTTTGTCGATAATTCAGACGCCTAAGTGACTATCGGTGCTCGCCGAGTGGCGTAGATTAACGTGATTCAAACTCCAGGACGTCGTCATACTGCAGTTAGGCTGTTGAATCACGCAGATTTAAGGCAGATTTCGTCTACACCACTGTGTCCCGTAATTTTTGTAAGAAATAATTTTTTTATTAAATATCTGAAAGTCAGATTTATAGGTATGAGCTTACAGAAATAACTCAGGGGTTTTTTCCTCGCGTAAAATTTGTCCCTTGTCACTTAGGCGGTTGGATCACGCGACTAGAGGTACATATTTCTTTGAGATATTATTTTCCATCGAATTTTATTAATCCAATAATAATGGAGTCATCTGTGAACTTATTTAAGCGTGTTGTTTCATACTTACGTCTATGATCGTTGGTATATTATTGTATACAAAACTGGTGACAAAACGCATCCTTGAGGACCGCCGGTGTTACAAAAGATTGTGTCAGATTTTTGCTGTTCAGCTTAACATATTATAACTGTGGTCTGCAAGTCAAAAATTCCAGGACCTATGCTTCGCTATAATGACTAACTCTAAGACTCAGAAGTTTTTCATGGCAATATGCGGTTGAATTTTTATCAAATGCTGAGGAAAAAATCGACAAAAAGTACCATTGTACATGTATACATTTTTGATGTTTCAATGTGTTTCATAAAGAGTCACAAAAAACAAGCCTTTGTTTAAGTTCACATTGCCCTTTCTCAAAATCTATTAAAGTTGTTTAACTCATTAACATAGTCTTTCATTTTTTTACTTGCACACTCTCTCTTACTGCAGTATAATACGTTATATTCTTTAAAGAGAAACGAACCACTTGTGCTCTCTATTTGGACGAAATAGCTGTACCTTACTTAAAATTACGACTCTGATGGCATGTCTGAAAAAGGGCCATATTGTTTGGCTCTGCTCTAAATCTCTACTACACAGTAGTGTAATATGTAATATGTAGTTCTCCGAGCATTGGAGAATATTGTAACAACAGGCAAGTTTGATGGGAAGAGAGGCAGAGGCAGACAGAGAGAAAGGATACTGGACAAGATGACAACATGGCTGGGAGCAGCAAGAACAATAGACACCATTGCTGCAACGCAAGACATAGTGAAGTGGAGGTACATGATCACCCACGCCAGTCGGCAAGGCACCGGATAATGATGAGGTCTCCGAAGCGTGTCCGTCCTCCGCAACTTGTCTGAAGACTACAGGCAAAAAACGACTGTAGTCAAATAGTGAAAATGAGAAGGAACCAGTTTCGAATGCTTCTTGACTCATAACTGTGTTTCTTTTCAACTGCTGGTTGATTATTGTTGTTAGATTCCCCATTCAACAACACTTAGCAATAAACCACCAGTCAAACAACTATGAAGTTGTGAGTCCTCATGCTTTTAAAATTGGCACCCTCACAATGTTTGTGACTACAGTCGTTCTTCCCCTGTGGTCTTCGTCTATTTCCGGGTGTTCTCCGCGGCGTGTCCTTTTCCTATTTTGCACACCCTTTATCCATGTTCCACGCGCATTCTTTCCCTTCAATGTTCACATTGCACACCGAAGCAATTGTGAATTATGTGGGTCATAATTATGAAATCAGGCTCTCGTCAACATAATGAAATCGAAGAAATTGGCATTTTCCGCTCTTTGGGAAATTTAAAAAGAATCATTATCTTTAGCCTCACCGCCTTTAATACCCATTTAAAAACTCGTTTCTGTTTGGAATTCACTGAAAAATGTTGATCAAAAGTACAAAAAATATGAAGTTTCAGTTTTCACGGACACTCAAGCTTTGGAAATCACCAAACTATGACGGCCATTTTCTCATCAATTTTTTTTCTGGCACCAGACTACCCACACTTTTTAAAATCGTAAATACCTCCGCTTCCATTTAAGATAAATGTGTACTTTTCAAATCAAAAGCAAGGCAAATGGACAAGCCTAAAGATTATCTCAATAGCTCTTAGGCTCCAAAAAAACTCTAGGCGCTTTACATAAATGCACGAACGCTTGATTCCACCACGTCTCCACACAGTATAGTTCATACCACTTGTTTCACTTGACGTGCGCACTCTTTCGCTATACTTTTTGTATAATATGAAAAGGTGTAATAATAATGATAATAATAATAATAATAATAATAATAATAATAATAATAATAATAATAATAATAATAATAATAATAATGAAGATCATTCCTATAACGCCCACTCCCGTGAAGACACATCTCTAGGCGCTTTACATAAATGCATGAACGAACAATATTCACGCACGCGACACACACACGCAGACACACACACACACACACACACACACACACACACACACACACACACACACACACACACTCACACACACACACACACACACACACATCTACTTGTTTATCACACGCGCTAACACATCGTTACGAAATGAGCACATACACATACATAATAAAATAATATACACAATGCAATTCACAAAATACATAAATGGATACATAATCCTTTACATAACATTGTACTGAACATGAATCTACTGACATGAAAATGATGTCATTAATTAATGTGTCTTTAAAGATTTTAAAAAATCTCAGATTTTGTATGTCTCAAAGGTTGAGGAAGAGAGTTCCAAACTGATAGAGCAAGGTGGGCAAACGATCTTTCAGCTAATTTTTTACCCCCTTTTCTAAGAACTCTTAAAAGATTAGGATCGCCTGATCTTAGTGATCTAGATGGAACATAAATCTGGATGAGATCACTAAGGTATGAAGGAACTTTGTTATTGACACATTTATGACCTAATATTGCAATTTTATATGACATTCTAGCTGACACGGGAAGCCAATGCAACGTTCTTAACATGGGAGTAATGTGATCCCTCTTCTTTTTCTTTAGTACAAACCTAGCAGCATGATTTTGAAAACGTTAAAACTTGTGAAGAGTGGTATTTGGTAAGTTGGCTAGTAAAGCATTGTAATAATCGAGGCGTGAAAACAAGAAAGATGACACGAGCGTTTTCAACAAGTGTTCTTTCAAAAACATAGACATATGACCAATTGTATGCAATTCACAAAATAAAATGGTACATAAATAATCGATATGATGTTCCATTGACAATTTTGAATCAAAATACACTCTCAGATGTTTTGCTTTATCAGTAAAATACAGTTTTTCATTTTCAGTACAAATATGATCAATGTCAATTGGGAGATGGCTTTTCTTTGGGTTACATAAAAAAATTCGGTTTTATTTTCATTAAGCTGGAGCTTATTATCAATTATCCATTTTTATACATCATCAATGCACGGACCCATGGTGGTAAGCAAGGTTTTAACATCTGAAGGTGGAACAGATTTATATAACTCTGTGTGTCGTCTGCGTACATGTGATAATTCATATTGTGCTTTCTGATCTCAGCTCCAATCGGCTGTGTATATAACGCATACAAGACTGACCCAATACTAAACCTCGAGGCTCTCCAAAGTCTAGTTTAAAAATTGACGAAAGAGAGTCGTGCACAACCACAGATTGTGTACGGCCCATCAGGTAGGACCTGAACCAGTCAAGAACCCTGCCAGGCAGGCCAAACGTGTTGAACCATCGTTCAATAAGAATAGTGTGATCTATAGTGTCAAAGGCAGCACTAAGATCAAGGAGAGAAAGAATTGATATTTTGTTCTCATCCGCCTCACACTAGAGGTCGTTATATAATTTCAATAGCGCAGTTATTGTGTTATGAACTTGCTGATAAGCAGATTGATTTAATTAATATAAATTGTTTTCTTTTAAACGATTCTTCAATTGAACCAAAACAACTTTCTCCATGATTTTTATTTTATAAAAAGGGAAGGCTGGGGACAGGTCTAAAATTCTTGAGCTCCTCCGGGAAAAGATGAGATTATTTGAGAACGGGAATAACTAAAGCATGCTTAAATAGTGATGGTACTACTCCAGACTGAAGAGACTCATTAATGATGGAAGTTATAACTTCAATGACACTATCAAGATGCGTGATGAGCAGTGGTGTTGGAATGGGATCAAGACTACATGTTTTATGGGGTGATGACATTATGATTGATCTTACATCTTCTTGTGTTACACGTAAAAATTCATTAAAGATTACCCCAGAGAATGTTTCAAAACAAGGTAGTTTATGGGGAGTCTTGTCAATTGTTTTCCTAATCGTGGATATCTTTTCTCTAAAGTAATGACCAAAAACATCAGGAAGGTCACTTTTAGGTACATTCGTGGGAAACTTGTTGCTGGCCTGATCTTTCTTCCCAGACAGCTGATTTGTTGTACAAAATAAAGCTTTAGAGGTGGTACATTCATTAATTGTTCTGTTATAATACATGAATTTGGCAGATGTTATTAACGATTTCACTTTGTTTTTACAGTGTCTATAAATGTCCTCATGAATTTTCAGCTTGGTTGACCTCCACTGTCTTTCAGCTCGTCTACGTTCCATTTTAGATTGTTTAATTTCCAAAGTCTTCCACGGGGCAGAAGGTCGATAAAACACTGTTCTGGATTTGACTGGTATATGTTTGTTTAGTAGTTGACACATCTTGGAGTTGAAAATGTCTACCTTCTCGGAGGTTGAACCGTGTATGAATTTCAGAAGCTGGCGAATGTCCGCTCCAAACTTTTCATTATCAATGTCCGTTTTTAGGGTTGTTATTTTGCGGTGTCTCAGTTTGGGCTTCCCTATACGAGTTATTTCAAAGGACACCACGTAGTGATCAGAAAAGCATTTGTTCTTTACTTGAATTTCACCGATTGTATTGACACTGTCAGTAACCACCCTATCTAATGTGTGTTTTTTTTTATGTAAGTGGGGACATCAATGAGTTCTTAGAGACCACGAGTCTCTAGAATAGATTTGATAGATTTGACATTAGTGTCTAAGGTATCTTCAAAATGTAAATTAAAGTCCCTTAAAATTATAGGCTGTGTCTTCTTGGTGGTATGCAGGTCTAGTAAATCCTGGAATTCAGTAATGAAATCTTTAATTTTCAGTTTGTTTTTCCTGCTGGGAGGTGGTCGATAGACACAGACAAAAATGACGGGACACCCTTCGATATGTAGACTGATCTCACAACATTCGAACGTTTTAAAGGAGGGCATTTTCAGTGGAGTGATGTTTAGAGATCCTCTATAAATTACGCATATCCCTCCCCCACGACCATTTCTTGGGACGGAGATGGACTTGTATCCCGGTGGAGTTAGGCCGGCTATAATGATTTCATCTCCGACGTTCCGCTACCATGACTCCGTAAAAAGTACGATATCGGAGTTAGACTCAAGTATTAAATCATTGAGTAAAACGGTCTTTTTTTAGGTTGACGGTGTGTTCAGTAGAGTAATTTTAAGATTACTTAACAAGTCAGTTAAGGTGTTTTTTTGTGTCAACGGCAATTAAATTCTCTGGAGTAATGACGTTTCGAGGTTCATTTAAACTAACACACTTATTCCCTGTGACAACAATGATTGGTCTTTGTTTTCTTCTACCTCCTCGTTTCCCCCTCTTGTATTTCTTAACTTTGCTGGCTGAGTCTTTAGATATTTCAATGCCAATCTGAGACAAGTAAACGGCCGTTTCATATGAAATGTCATATGTGATGCAGCGTGGTGGAATCAGGCTCTCGTCAAAATAATCAATGTGAAAAAACTTGCATTTTTCCGCAGGTTTGTGAATTTTTATCAAATTTTTGTTTTTTGACTCAACACCTTTCATGCCCACGGAAGAACTCATTTCTGTGTGGATTTTTCAGAAAAACGTTGATAAAGGCATAAAAAATGTAAATTTTCAGTTACCACGTACTCTTAAGCTAAGGAAATAACTAATCTGTGGCAGGCATTTTCTCACTAATTTTACCTCTGAAAACAGGTGACCTCCACCTTCTTCTTTCGTAAATATCTCGACTTGTATTCAAGATAAATAGATATTTGTTTTCATCCAAATAAAGACAAGTGAACAAGCTTTAAGATGGTACCAATAACTCTATATGCCCAAAAATTGACGAGAGCCTGATTCCACCACGCTGCCTCACATATGTCTTTTTGTTTACAGACAATTACTGGTTTCTAGTGTAGGACACCTGTGTAGATCCCGCACAGGGACTCACAACACACACCGGACTCACAAACTGACAGTTTTCACTTCCATTATTCAGAAAAATGTTGGCATAGCTATTAGCATTAAAAACGTGGTGGGGTTGAGTGGTGAACACGGCTTTCCACAAAACCATAAATGTTGAAAATGGCCAAAGCGAAGGATAAAACTTCCATAACGAAATATATTTCTTGCAAATAGTTGATAATTTGCGATCAAGCACTGATAGAAATAAAACAAAAAGCACAAAGGTTTCTTATTTATTCTGTATGCCAACTTGAAGAGCCACAATCCATCCACAAGATACGAAAAAGACACAAAAATTACAGAGCAGAGTGTGTGTGTGCGTGTGTGTGCGTGTGTGTGTGTGTGTGTGTGTGTGTGTGCGTGTGTGGGGGAGGGGGCGTGTGTTTGTCATCCATTGGTTTTATGACATTTGTTCATCTCCAAGGGCTCCCCATCCATCACCGCGTCCAACAAGAGGACACCGCTCGGAAGTCCACAGCTGGTGTCAGGGCTACCCTGAAGGTATACTGCCAATCAGACGTCAAGAAAGCCTTCCTTCTAACCACGATTGACTAAAAACCAGTGTTACGAACCAGTCATAACCGATTGAGTATAGTAGGCCACTACAACGACCGTCTAGATCGAATCCAGGGCCAAAGAGGCGTGTTGGTGAAGGAAGCCACATATCAGCCACCAGGATCCTCTTCTCCGGTCGTACGGGTCGCACCCTTCCGTCAACAGGGTGCCTCACGTTGTGAGGGTTCGGGGTTTATTTTTTACTTGACCGGACCTTCAGTCGTCAGATTGGAAAGAGAGGTAGATGGACAAAAGATGCCACTCAACGTCAGAGAGCTAGTGGTATACGAGTGGCATCCCATCAGAAGGGGGGAATGGCAACCCCTTTTGATGGGATAGCTGACTGTCACCTCCGGGAAAGATGAAAGAAGGAGGAAAAAAAGAAGACAGAAGACAGTAAATGTCGCCAATGCGCATCTCAGTGCTGATGTTCATGGTGCCAGCTCTGGTGTATGTGTCTTTGTGTGTGTTTTTTCTGCGTTCAATTGTGTATGTGAGTGAGTGAGTGAGAGAGAGAGAGACAGAGAGAGAGAGAGAGAGAGAGAGAGAGTGTGTGTGTGTGTGTGTGTGTGTGTGTGTGTGTGTGTGTGTGTGTGTGTGTGTGTGTGTGTGTATGTGCGTGTTTGTATGTGTGCATGCGTGTAGTGAAACACAACACACACAATATGCCAGTATCAGGACAATAAACATATAAATTGTCTTATCTCATCTCAATTTATTTCTTCTCTCATCATTAAAAAGACATTTTTCCTCTCCAGGTGAAAAGCAGCTATTTTTCCTGCTTGTTCAAAAATGTTTTTATAAAGACTGCTCGGTATTTTGAACTCATTTTCAAATACACAAATATGTTCACGCTGGAGTTGACAGTTTCTGTTAGGAATGATAAACACCATATTGTAGAATAGAGATTGGGATAGGCACCATCAATACGGAAATTTGTGTCAAACAGCATATAGAAAAACAGGAGCGTCGGAGGTACGGCGCTGACGATGAAAATGACAGCAATGAAGGTCACCATTTTGACAACCTTTTGATCCTTGACCCCAACTCCTTCCGCTGCTCGGTCACCTTTGGCTGCAGTGGCCTGCCGCCATTTTGTTTTACTATTGAGTTTGACGACAAGCACGATGGTACAGCAGATGACGAAGACGAAAGAAAGCGTCGTAGTAAATACGCCTTGGGTGAGATACGTAATGGCTTCTAGCATTTCTCTCTCGGCCGTGAAGGTGGTTTTTAATACAGTAGCATTCAAGGTGAAATCGAAAACCCATTCAAGTCTGTGTCCAAGGCAGAAGGGAATAAGCAAAATGGACATGGTGATGTAGATGGAGATAATGATCATCTTTGTTCTTACCGGTGTGATGACCATCTTCACCTTCAGAGGGGCAGCGATACACAAACATCGCTCGAAGGTGATAAAGGCGGTGATAAAAGTGGCAATTTTGACAAAGAGGTAACGGGGCATTGATCCTGTAAGGTACATAATATCTCTGGGGTCAAAGGGCAGCTCAGAGAGGTAAAACAGTGGGTTCACGCAGATGCTTAGCCATATCGTTGTCACCAGGGAGCACAGGTCAGACACAGCGAGCCCTGAAATGATAAACAGTTTACGGAGTGGAAAATGATTTTATTTATTTATCCCCCCCCCCCCAAACCACCCCTTCCCTTGCATGTTTGGGGACATGGCTGTGGAAACCCTCTGATATGAAAAGAGTTACATCAAGCTAGAATAAAATTTCGGTTTTCTTCTTTAGTACCTTATCATCAAGTGCTAGATCTGCAACAGACATGGACGATAATGCTTCTCCATTCATTCCGTTGGTCGAATGTTTTCAAAAAAGCTACATTGTCCTGGTCTTTCCTCGTCACCCGTCTGTCTAGGATCTCAGAAATAGGTTGCTCTGAGTCTATTCCTGCCTTGTTTTCCTTCAATTTTTCCAGTGAGAGCTAAATGTTCACGGCCTTTATGTCCATTCAAGTTATCTTTTCTGAAATGTTACTTTTTCCTAATTGTTTTTGTCACCACTTTCTTTTCCCTTACAAGTTGGGTAACATGGCTGTGGAAACCCTCTGACATGAAAAGAGCCAAGCCAAGCTAGAATAACATTTCCATTTTTTTTAAATCCAGTAAATCACCATCATCATTTGGGACAGACATCGACGATCGGGGCTCTCCATTCATTCCCTTGCTCGGATGTTTTCAAAACAAAAGCTACCTTATCCTGATCTTTCCAAGTCACCCATCTGTTTAGGCTCTCCAAGTAGGTTGTTCTGGGTCTACCCCGACCCCGTTTGCTCTCAATGTTGCCAGTGAGATGTAAGCGTTTAAGGCCTTTAGATTTATATCTATTCAAGTGTCCTAAAACTGCATTTCCCTTTTCCTGATTTTATTAATCAGCGAGGAGCCCACATAGGCTTCTTAAAGTACTGCCTTACTTGATATCTCCCAACTCCAAGTTCTCAGCAGTCTCCTAAAAAACCACATTTCTATTGTTGCTTCTATTTTTTTCCACTGACTTTCGTGTTTGTCCAGCATGCACAGCCATACAGAAAGGTTGAGTATACATAGCATTTCATAAAATTTGTTTTGGTAATCGTTGATATGTTTATATCTTTATGACTGGGCTCATTTAATTGAACATATCTTTACCCTGGCTATTCTTTGTTTTGTTTCACTGAAACATTTGGCATTATATAATATATGCAATTGAATATCCTAGACATTTAAACTGTAGAACTTGTTTGATCTTTTCGCCTTTGCATATTAACATGTATTCTGGGTTTTTTCACAATCAACGATAACCCTATACCTTAACTCTCCGTTACAACAATATCTAGAAACAAAGGTCCATCTAAGTTTAATCTGTTCTGCGCGCTTATGTGGCCTTATGCAGTTGCGAGTGCCGTAAAACACTTACCATATGGACTCACCTCCCTGACACATAAATACCTCTTCATGGAGATGAGAAACCGTTCTGTGTCGAATGTGACACAGATTTCACCATTAGACACATTTTAACAGAATATTCAGAGTTTACAGAGACCCGAAGGAAGTATTTTAAATGCACAAAATCAGAAGATATATTCTCCGTCATTGTTCCCAACAGAATTCTTGATTTTATAAAGGCCATTGGCTTTAACAATAAACTGTAAATACCGTTATTATGATATTTTTGTATGTTATTTTAAAACTAAGATTTTTCCTCATTTTTTAAATTTTTAATCGAAATATTGACAAAAATCAGGCCGTGCTGTTAACTGCTGTGAATGCAACCTACTTGTGTTTCATGCACGCAGTTGCGAGCGTCGTAAAACTCTTACAAAACAAACAAGAATCTTTGTCTTCTTGCTTGGAAGTTGTATCCGTCTTAACCGGATTGACCTCGACAGGCAGGGCAAAAGCGGCCCGCCTCCTAAATGATCTAAACTGTCTGGATGAAGGCGTAAGGTATATACAATTACATACCATTACATTATTTTTGTTGACTTTTTCAATAGAACACCTATTTTGCTTCAAAACCCTTCAAAACAAAAAAGAGAGGGAAAACGTTGTTGTCAGAAGATGAACAATGGAAAGTGCCTAGACAACAACGATTTTTAAAGGCTTTTCTATGCTTGTTTTATGCATCACTTTGTCTTAACTTAATTATATTTTTCCACAATGATTGAGTCTAGATTTTAAAAACTTTCCTTCTTGAATTTTTATAAAATATAAATTTCCGTAAACTTGTTCACAGCATTTCCCACTTCTTACACACATTTTGCACACCCATATAGCTTACGACACAGCTCACCAAAGACACTTTTTTGTGGCAAATTTTGTTACAAGAAATTATTTTTATAGTGAACACATTTTTGCTGTAAAAGTTCTCTAAACATGTGTTCAATATGCATAATATCGCAATTAGAAAAAAAATGACAATCTTGCTTTCAAGAACGATTTCGCCCCAGCTGTAAATCTTTTAAAATACCTACTTGGATTTTTATTTATAAAAAAGAATGTTCTAGAATACAGCCGACAGGTGTTTACAAAAATATTGATCTGTTAAGACAAATTGATACAAGTTATGGCGCAAAATGTGGAGAGTGATAAGTAATTCTTTGACAAACGAAATTGCATTCCCACCACTACAGACAAAATACCGACAAAATTCTATTTTGAATAAAATTTCAATGCCTTGGAGGCCTTTATATGGAGTAGCAAAGAAAATCTGAAGAGTCAAATCGGGACCCCAGACGATTTTAGCGAGATATTCAAAAAGAGCAATCTGTTATTGTATGTATCTTACAAGAATCTTGCACACAACCCAGTGGGTGAGACCATATTGTGTCAAATGTACATGGATTTGGAAGCAGATTTAATAGTAGGCGTACAGCGTTGAACGCATCTGCTGCACTTTATCGTAACCGAACCAAATTAGCTGTCTATATAATATATTTGTATAATTTTGTCACAAAAGATGTGATGGGAAACATTTGGCACGAAGGAGAAGGACCATTGATTGCCAGTGAATTCTCTTCTCATTTTTGACCATACAGCAGTTGTAAGTACATGTGTATGTACTTGTAAAAGTAAAAAGTAAAGTTATTCCCGCATCCGATCTGGACATTAGGGATTGCTTTGTTAGTGAGACTACTTCCTGGGCCTTCGGCATAATATTGTTGTAGGGTGGCCAGCTCCGTTCCAGGTCGCTTTTACTTCAACAACTCGAAGTCAGGTACCCATCACTGCTGGGTAGGCAGGAGGGGGCTAAAATAACCAAGGCTCGAACCTAGATTTTCCGCTTAAGAGACGAGCGCACTAACCGCTCCGCCATTGCACCCTCAAGTAGCTGTAGATTTTATTATTTCCGTCTCACCCATGAGGCTGATGTTCATGCTGTCTTGAAAGCCTTGCTTGGCAAACACCACGATGTTGATGATGTTGGAGACCACGCCGAACAGACTAACGAGACCACAGAGGACGACCCCGTTGACCACTTGGACAATGTACCACTGCTCGTCGCTCATGATGTCATAATGTGAAGGAGAAGGCGACGTCGTTATAGGCACGCTGTCGTCGCGAGAGTCAGTCAAATTATTGACCCACAGGTTTGAAAACGACATTCTGGCTTGAAGAAACGCAACGATGGTTACTTTTGCGCTAAGCTCCTCTCCGATTACAAAGAGAGACTGTGATTTAAACGCTCAGTTCACAGAAAACCAAGACTTAATAAAAGGCAAAGAACTATCTAATAACTTCGTTCTTTCTTTGTGATCACTGAGCAATACGCTCAACAGGTTAATTTTGCTTAAGATGTCGATTATACCATTAACGTTGTATGACAAGATGCTTAAATTGTTATAATGATATATTTTATGTCACATAGTTATTTTCCAAACGATAGGCTATTAATCCCGTTTGAAGTGAATTGGACTTGTTCAGTTATAATGAACGTCAATGCTGAAAGTCGATTATAATAGATAGCATTTGTAGAGCGCTGATTCCAGCTCAACAACTGTATTATGAGTTAACATTCAGCACAGACTTGCAAAGTTTTAAATGTCACAGTAATCGTATTGACACTATAACCCCTCCCTTAGAAAGGGGGTAAATATCTTCGTTTGTCAAATTCAAGTACAACGTTTTGTTTCGTCTGCCTGTGTCCCCGTGTCTTTATTATCATAACTGGGCTTTTTTTCTTATGCAGCTTATCTTGAGTTGATCTTTAGAAACCTGCTGGCAGACGTGTTAAATCTTTTATCAATAAGTAAGACGACCCGCAGTCACTATGACAGACACAGCGTACGTTTGATCGTCGATTTGAGCTCACTTTATCATTATAATTATTTGTCTGACAATAATATTTCCAATCGTGTGAACAGTCTTTCACGCGCTAAATTTGCTGGAGTTTCTCTCACTTTGTTGGACTTTTCTATTTTGATTGTTTAATGTGGTTTTACGATACATCGATACTGTGTGTACTCAACTGTATTCAGACGGGTGTTGAAATGGCGCGAAATAACAAAAATTAACACTCTCTCTCTCTCTCTCTCTCTCTCTCTCTCTCTCTCTCTCTCTCTCTCTCTCTCTCTCTCTCTCTCTCTCTCTCTCTGAATATATATATGGGTGGATATGGCAAAATGTCATAGTCACTTTCTCGCGCTGTTTCTGCAGCTTTTCTTGAAGTGTGTTCTGGCGCGTTATCATGAAGCACGAAAATGCCTTTTCGGATCTTTCCTCTGCGTTTCCTCAGCGGTTTTTTTTATAACCTCTTGTGATTTTTTTTAGCTGGTTAGAATAATGATATCCGTTGATCGTGTGTCCATTTTAGAGTTAGCTTGTCATAGCATGAGAGTCACTCCTTCTTGGTCCCAAAAAACAGATAGCATCACTTTTCCACTTAATGTCTGCACCATTGCCTTCTTTGGTGTTGGAGACTAGGGTGATTTCCTCTGCATTGATGCAGATTTTGACTCCGGGTCGTAGTGGTGGACCAATGTCTCATGTTAAGAGGAGTGACCCACACGGCCTTTGTCAAAACGGACTAGATCTAGATGGTAACATCAAAACAAATTACCGCCTTAGTTAACTTCGGCTCAGATCGAACCCTGTAGATAGCCAGAAGATTTTGCCAAGGCAGTTTGCGTAATCTATCACTAAGTTTGGTAGTGTAATTAAGAAAGGATAAGATGAAATCAAAGAATTTGTCAATACAGACTCGTTATCCATGTAAATACAAACAATAAATTATGGCAAAAGCTACTGACTGTTTAAAAGTCTATGATTGTCAGCAAAAACGGGCTTATAATTTCACATTCTGTACAATCATTGGTAAATATTTTAATCGTGACATTTGGCGGGGGTTTTTTTTGCGTTCCTTTCTGTGTGAAAAGCAACTCATATACACACCGGCACCGAAAAATCTCTCTTCAACAAACCTTCAACTTCAACTCTCCAGCTCTACACACCCACTTTAAACAAATCTCCGGTGACATGCTACTTGAATCCAAAACAATACGATAGCATACATCTGCCATTACATAGAGGTAATTCGTGACTGAGCCAAAGACAGTTCATATGACTTGGAGATGGGAGCTCTATGATTGTCATATTACCAGAGAGCAGAAGAGGACAAGCATTTTAGTGATAAGTAATTCTTTGACAAACTTGACGAAATTGCATTCCCACTACTACTGTGAAAATACAGGCAAAAGTCTATTTTGAATAAAATTTCAAAGCCTTGGAGGCCTTTATATGGAGTAGCAAAGAAAATCTGAAGAGTCAAATCGGGACCCCAGACGACTTTAGCGAGATATTCAAAACGAGCAATCTGTTATTGTATGTATCTCGGAATGATGAATGTTATGTCTGCAAGGTAGGAGAAAGAATCTTACAAGAATCTTGCACACAACCCAGTGGGTGAGACCATATTGTGTCAAATGTACATGGATTTGGAAGCAGATTTAATAGTAGGCGTACAGCGTTGAACGCATCTGCTGCACTTTATCGTAACCGAACCAAATTAGCTGTCTATATAATATATTTGTTTAATTTTGTCACAAAAGATGTGATGGGAAACATTTGGCACGAAGGAGAAGGACCATTGATTGCCAATGAATTCTCTTCTTGTGTCAGTAACATCCTTGCGGAACCTACTGACAATAAATATGTGAGGCAGCGTGGTGGAATCAGCCTCTCGTCAAAATAATCAAAGTGAAGAAACTTGCATTTTTCCACAGTCTTGTGAATTTTCATCAAATTTTTTTTTTGACACAACACCGTTCATGCCCATTAAAGAACTCATATATGTGTGGATTTTTCTGAAAAACGTTGATTAAAAGCATTTAAAAAATGAAAATTTCCAGTTACCACGGACTCTAAAGCTAAGGAAATAAGTAGTCTTTGGTAGCCATTTTCTCACTAATTTTACCTCTGAAAACAGGTGACCCACACCTCCTTCATTTGCAAATATCTCGACTTGCATTCAAGATAAATGGATATTTTTTTCATCCAAATAAAGACATTTGAACAAACTTTACGATGATACCAATAAATCTACTTGCCCAAAAATTGACGAGACCCTGATTCCACCACGCTGCCTCACATATGCAATGTTCACTATATGCAGTGATAGCTGTACCTACCAGACCACAACGCTATCTTGTCAGATGCAATCAGTGGCATTTGTACCAGATAGGACAAAATGTTGAACACAGTTACCTTGAAAAAGAACAAACTCAAATGGAAGTGGACAGCACACACTGTGTAATCGAAAAATCCCTGAAAAAAGGTCTGGTCTACGTGCTCATGGAAAATCTTGAAAGCTTTTAAGAAAGCAAGACAGTGTACTCCCTCCCCCCCCTGCCAACCCAATGATGTTTGATTTCTTGACCATTCAGACCTGACTGAAACAAAGGCGACCCAGTTGTCACAAACGTTCGTTGCCTTTAATACATATTGAACAAAAACATCCAGTACAAGTTGAACGTTAAGATGAATGGTCTTTTTTACCAACTCCATGAGGCCAAAAACAGTCCTGCCCCAGAAGACTCAACCACAATGTGTTTGGATCTCCGTAAAATTCAGCAATCAATTTTAATATAAACATCTACAGAAACTCAGGAGCGTGATTATTCCATTGTAATCTCAGACACAAGGAGTCAATAAACCAAGAAAATGTATTACATTAACATCAGGAACGTTCACATTTTCTTTCTTGTTTGTAAAGTATACCAGGGCAGTTCCTACTTCTACAGTCAGTTTTTGAACGGGTCAGGGGGAATTTTGAGTGTAAAAATAAGAACAAGAATAGAATGAGGTGGTATGAAGGTGTGTCGTGAATTTTTAATGTGGAAGCCTAATGACTGCCCTAACCTGTAAAACCTTATTGAATACCTTTAAGATAAAAATTGTTGCACAAAATTTCATGAAAGAATGTCTTTATAATTTATTTTCGTGGTTTTAAACATTAACATCTTAACTTTTAAAAGACAGTGAAGGTTAGGAAGGATATACATAAATTTCACATTACATGCATGTACTTTCTGTTTTCAAGGAATACACTTTAACTATCTTTCTTACTTAAATTACTACACGCTTAATTTTCTTAAAATTCTGTTTGGGCAGAAATAATTGAAAAGAGAATGGAATACTTGATAATTCCTCCTAAAACGATTATGATTATGCTTCTGTCGATAACTCAGACTCATAAACGACCATCGGCGCTCGCCGAATGGCGTTGGATAACGTGATTCAAACACCTAGACGCCGTCATACTGCCAGTAAGGCTGTTGAATCACGCAGATTTTGGCCGTCAAAACCGCCTATGTCTAGTAATTTATGTAAGAAAGCATTTTTTTTTTCAGCCGGTTACAGACCATCGTCTTACATGATATGGCAGAAATATTATTATCTACATTTATATCTGCATGTCAGATTCATAGGAACTTAGGCGCTTGAATCACGCGTCTAGCGATATATATTTCTTCGAGATACTCTTTTCCATCTAAATTTACTAATCCAATAATAGTGGAGTCATAACTGAACTTATTCAAGCGTGCTGTTTCATCCTTACGTCTATGATCGTTGGCATATTATTGTATACAAAACCTGTGACAAAACGCACCCTTGAGGATCGCCGGTGTTACAAACGTTTGTGTAAGATTTTTTGCTGTTCAGCTTAACATAATATTATTGTGGTCTTCATGTAAAAAATTTCAGGACCCATGCTGCGATAAAATGACTAACTCTTAGACTCAGAAGTTTTTCATGACAATAATATGTTGTTGAATAATATTAAATGCTGAGGAAAAAATCGACAAAAAGTACCCTCATATACGTTTTAGATGTTTCAAAGTGTTTCAGTATAGAGTCACAAAAAACAAGCTTCTGTTTAAGTATCACAAATAAAAGTAAAATTTGCTTAACTCATTTGCATCCTCTCTTACTGCAGAGTAACCAGTTATTTTTTCAAAGAGGACCTTGTCCTCTCTCTTTGGACGAAATAGCGGTACCTTACTTAAAATTACGACTCTGGTGGTATGTCTGAAAAAGGGCCATACTGTTTGGCTCTGCTCTAGATCTCTACAACTCAGTAGTGTCATAATCATGTAATATAAAGGTCTCCGTAGCGTGTCCGTCTTCCGAAACGTGTCTATTTTCGAGTATTCTCTGGTTTGTCCTTTTCCTATTTTGCCCACCCTTTATTCATGTTCCATGCGCATTCTTTCCCTTCACTGTTCACATTGCACACACACCAAAGAAATTCTAAATTATGTGAGTCACAGTGGTTAATTGGGGATCTCGTCAACACATTGAAATAAAAGAAAATTGACATTTTCCGTTGGTTAGACAACTGTACAACTGGGATGCGTTCTGTCTCCCCTCCTGTTTATAATATATATGGACACAATAACGCAAGAAGCAAACCAAAGCCCAAAAATGAATTTCTGTCCGCAGACGACAAATGTCTTATTCATCATGACCAACAAAGCCTCCAAAACCACACTACCGAACTCAACAACACGTGTGAGAAATTCAACATGAAAATAAGCACATCAAAAACAGAAGTTATGAAAGTGAACCGAAACCATAGTCCCTGAACATCCATGTCAATAGTAAACAACTGAAACAGGTGAAGGAGTTTAGATATCTTGGCAGCATGTTTTCTGAAAACGGGTCCATAGACAGAGAAATAGAAATGCGAACTCAAAAAGCCAACGCTGTCACCTACCAGCTCGCACCCCTCCTATCTCATCCAAACATCTCCATGAACACAAAGAAACAGCTTATAACCTCAATATTCATACCAACATTATGTAAACAGTGCCAGACCTGGACCTTAAGCAAAACCCATGAAAGCAAAATCACCGCATACGAAATTAAATGTCTCCGCAAAACCCTTAACAGCACAAGACGAGACAGGCAGAGAAATGAAGAAGTAAGAGCAGATATCAGCACTGCCTGCATTACATAGAAAGACAAAATAAAATAGTTTGGCCACCTGTTACGCACGTCACCTGACCAGACAGCCTCGAGAGCCTACAACACCAAACATTCAGGCTATAAAGGAAGAGGAAGGCCACGAAAAAGATAGATTGAGGGTGTCAAGGAAACCCTAAGAAAACACAACATCACAACTGAAAGAGCTGCAGAGCTGGCCTACCATAGGAAACTGCATCTCCCCTCGACACTTAACGGCAACAGAGGATGAAAAAGTAAAAGTAAGTAGACAATTGTTTTATATTTCTTTATCTTTTCCCCCACCGCCTTTGATACCCATTAAAATCATATTTCTGTTTGGAATTCACTGAATAATAAGATAAGATAAGATAAGATAGTACTTTATTATCCCAGAGGGAAATTTTCCTTGGCTGTACAGGACCATAAAAACACATGCAGGTATACATTAAAAATTTTTAATCATATATATTACTCTCATTAAAATGCAATATGAAAGGAGAAGTAAAGCTGACAAAATGTACATTTACATCAAATGCATCATTCAACCACATGCAGGAATGTTGATCACAGGTACCAAAAAAAATGATGTGTCAGTTTTCACGGACACTCAAGCGTGTGTGTGTGTGTGTGTGTGTGTGTGTGTGTGTGTGTGTGTGTGTGTGTGAGAGAGAGAGAGAGAGAGAGAGTTGAGAAGGCAAAACAGCACCTGGGCATGGATGGCTGGTGCCTCTATAAATATATCATTGATGGTCGGTGTGTGTTAAGGGATTTTTATAAGGGTCTCAGATTCACATTGAACATTTTCTGTCTTTTAATTCGTTAACAATTGTATTGAATAATAATTCTACACTGTGAAGAGCTTAAAGCCATCTTAGAATTAGGCTTTATAAATTCCCATTATCGTTATCATAATTCATTACCACACCTCCAGTTTCATCATTTTGTGGGGTTTTGTTTAAATACGGTGCCTATCTTTCCCTTCCCGAAAAGATTCCTAGAGTACCACAGCTTGGTCCGACGTTGTGTCCTTTCGAAAAGCACTTTGCACCAATTTCCCACAGCTCGGTCTTTTCGGAGATGCACTTTAACAAAACAAGACTGACTATTGAAAGTCTGGAATTAGATCTGGATCACAAAGGGTTAAACCTATACATGAGAAGTTTATTTCAATGTCGAAGTGTTGGGGAAATGTCTTTTAAAATACTGGCGTTGTTTGGTTTTGGGTTTTTTTAAGAAATCTTCTAAGATTTTACTTTTAATATAATTTGCTTTATTTCCCAAAAGAAGGCTATGAGCATTAAAATCGACTATGAAAGGTGGAAGGAGCTGTTTTCTGAGGTTTGATCATTTTTTTTAAATACAAAAGTTTATCTTGAGGAATGTACACTAGGACAGATAGTTACTGATCAACGTAGAGTAACTCTGACCGCAATTGCTTGAAATCTTGAATTTATGTGCATTTGTCTGTGTAATGTTTGAAGTTTCCCCCAGAGGCAGGTTGGTAGTCGGTGTGGACTCGGTTCTAAGTTTGATCAGCTTTAAAATGTAAATTCGGATGTTGGTAATTTTGTTGCTGTTGTTGTTGGTTTGTAGGTAGATAGCATGTGCGATGTCCGAGGTCAAAAGAATGTAGAGCTGGTTTTCACGCGAACCACAAAATATCTTCCACTGAAGAACCGGCATTTCACTGACTTCTTTTTATTTTTAGAGCTTTTATGGCTTAAAGATTTTTATTGTTGTGAAATGACAGTTGAGGGAGGACTGGTGACCTGGAGAGGGGTAGAGGCTGAAAAGGAGGAAGTTGAATGCAATGAAGAGGTCGTTGAGGATGAAGATGTACATGTCGTTGGGAAGAAAGACGAAGGGGGTGAGGATGAGGATGGTTGTGGAGATAAAGATTGCGGTGAAGATGAGGTGGTTGTGAAGATAAAGATATTGAGAAGATAAAAATGGTTGTGAACATAAAGCTGGTGATGAAGATGAGGATGTTGGTGAGGATGAGGATGGTTGTGGAGATAAAGATGATTGTGAAGATAAATATGGTGATGAAGATGAGGATGGTGGTGAGGATGATGATGGTTGTGGAGATAAAGATGGTTGTGAAGATAAATATGGTGGTGAAGATGAGGATGGTGGTGAGGATGATGATGGCTGTGGAGATGAAGATTGCGGTGAAGATCAGGATGGTTGTGAAGATAAAGATAGTGGTGAGGATAAGAATGAGTGGGAGAATGAAGACGGTGGTGGAGATGAGGATTATGGTGAGGATGAAGGTAAAGATAACGTGGGTGGTGAGGATGAAAATGAAGATGAAAGAGATTTTGGAGGTGATGAGTTGAGGGAGGACTCCATGTCCTCCTCTTGGTTTTCGTGGCTTTTTTCAAATTAACATGTTTGTTGGTGGACGTATTTTGTGTCCTATCTTTGTTTCGGTGTCAGCTGGTCTGGAGCCTGCCTCGGCAGCGCCAGCGTATGACTTCTGTGTTGGATCTAAGGGGCCATACACATGTACGTTCTTGTATTTAGGCCATTTCCAAATGAGGGATAAAAACATGTTGCTTTTTTCTTTCCTCATCTTTTATACTATCCCCATTTTTCCTATACTTCTTTTGTATGTTTGTGATTCTCTTGTGATTTGCTATTTCTGGGGTGCCTTCATAGTCGAAGCAGACTTTGTGCTGTTGAGGCTAGAGAGGTGAGCAGAGTAACCCCATAGGATCACTGAGACGGACAAGGCCCGATCTTTTGTCGGGAGGAAGAAAATCGGTCGGGTCGTTTCTGTCTTGTGTGTCCACCAGTTCGGACAAGACACGTCTAGTCTGTTGGCCTACTGGCCGTATTATTCCACACACTGTGTCCCAAGGCTGTGTCCTCTGTACAGGGCTATAAATAGTCGAGGTCAATGAACTCAAGGCAGAAATAATAAATAAATGGGGGTTTTAAAGGAAAATTGGTAAAATTGTTAATATTATGCATTTAAACCAGGTTGTTTGCTAGTAGACTTTGGTAATATTGAGGCGCTGATTACGGATATCACATTAAAATTTTAATTCTACACTCAAAATTAGAAATTTATTTTAGCTCCGGCGGGGCTCATGGCTCACGAGTCACAACCCTACCCGGCTAAAATTGTGCAAGCGGCTTTCCAACAGACACGTCTTTTGTCTGGTTGTGTCGCGTCGTGTCTGTTGACACAGCCAAACGGACTTTTCCCTAATGTTTTAGTAAATAAACGGTGCTCCATTTCAACTACCGACTTTCCGAGAGACGGACGGAATCGGGTCGCAGTGGACACGGGCCGTTAGCCAGATTCCCCGTTTGAAATTCTCTGTTGACATCCCCCCCCCCCCCCTTGGCGCTCATATGACCTTATGCAATTGCAAGAGCCGTTAAACTTTACAAAAACTAAATAAAAATATGTACGTTCCAGCCGGGCGGTTTTAACCAGACTGGAAACCGTCGTTTGAACCGCCTCGCAAAACCGTCATTCGACGAGTCGGTGCGTCATCCACATCACGTGTGGTTTAGACACAGCGAGTGTACTGACAACGACGATTTGCTTGCAGTTTATCTGCTGCTTATGGGGAAGAATTTGGTTTCTCTTTACTTATTGAAAAAACACAAACTCTGCTCGGATTTTGCCTTATAATTAAGTCGCTCTTTTAAAATACGTAATCAGATTTTATGTGCGTTAAATCATTTTGAAGATATTGGCAGTGACAAGAAATGCGCCGCAACGTTACACAACGGCTGTCATCAACGGAAAGCGTTGAACTGTATTCAGAAAATCCCCATGTTGAAACCGCCGCTTCGGCCTCCCGGTTTATCTTTTTTCTAGCAGTTTTTCGTTCACGTATGCGGTTCTGCCGCCAGGTTTTCCTTACCATTCCGAACCGGAAGTTTGGGACGTATATCTGCAGGGGGCCTAATCCCATCGAAAAGACGGCTGCCTCAGGTCGACCACACAGAGACAGCCTCTCGAGGTCGTACTTTTATCAGCCGCTCTGTCAGCCATTTAAGCTTTGGAAAGGGCCTGCCTGACCCAACATACAGAACGCTGTTACACGCGGCCGTTTATCATCAAATGTATGCGTTCCTCACAGAGAGGGAAGGCGTTGCCCAAAATCTTACTAAAGGTGTCATTCCCGTGATCGGATGTGACATGGGAGCTTGCTGGTAGACCCATTAATAATGCTATAAGCATGAGAGACATGTTTACCTCATATTTCGCCCAGAACTCTTTAGTCTATAACTAGATCACACTGGAAAAGTTAAGAGAGAAAGTGAGGGAGAGAGAGAGAGAGAGAGAGAGAGAGAGAGAGAGAGAGAGAGATGGGGCTGGTGGAAAGTTCGCGGTTCTATAATCGTCATCATCATCACCATCATCATCATCGTTATCATCATAATGTCATTTAGTGTTAAATGAACTGCATTCAATATCACTGTATTCGTATCCTAACAAGAAAAAATACATACACACAATGTGGACTTTGTTACGTTTGTCCCAAATGGAAGTTCTAACGTACACTGATGATATGAGCGCATCAGTGTCCATGTTTGAATCATTTGCTACATCAAACTGTAGGCTTAAGTAGTTCCACTGCTTGGGTACAGCGGTAACGTGAAAACAAGGCCACAGACAGCTTTGGGCGACCTTGGAAAGAACGTAGTTTGGATTCCACGAGAAACGTCAGTGCCGCTCCTCACTGGCGCGTCCTCAATGACAGCAGGCAGCTTTATGTATGTGGGACGCAACGGTTTTCATTAGGGGATCCTTTTCATCTCATTGCCTCGGGCAGTGCGCTTACGTGAGCGTGAGTGAACGACTTTCTCTATGTGGTCGCCCTTAGCCTGGGCAAAAGTATCTGCGAACTTTGCTCGGTGGGTCAAGATGGTCTTTTCATGTGAATATTTGGAAAAGTTCTTTGAATTTGCTGAATGTTCTCCTTGCTGACAATTTGGGAACCGGGGAACTGACGAGCAGGATTCCTCTGAGTGACCCTCCTTACCACAGTGAGGGAAAACATAATTTCGCCCGCATTTTAGTTTTTTATGTCCGAAGTGCTGACAATTAAAGCAACACACCAGGTTTGGTATATACAATTTAACCTCGAGTTCTACGTGTTCAAGGGACAGTTTTGTCGAAGGTCTTGGACAATCAAAAACTAATGTCCAAATGTTGGTGTGGATTTCCTTTCCATCTTGCCACACTATGACAGAACGAGAGTGGGTGACACCTTCCGTACAGCAGTCCAGGTCACGCTTCTTTACAACATCCCTGGAAGTATTGAGACTCCTATGAGGCTCAACATTTACAGGGTTGCCCTCGAATGACCTACATTTCCGTATCAAAAAGAAGTCGGCCACGTTGGCAAGATCCGCAAAGAAGTCACAAGACCCATGAGGGGAGACTTTCTTTGGTCTTGAGATGCTGCGTGCTCTAAATGCTTGACCTGTGGCAAAGACGCTTAGCAATGTTACTGTTTTTTGTTAGTTCAGCTGAGGAGATCACCAGGTAAGATGACCATCCTAGCGTCGTCCGTTTAGGTAGGTCCCAGACGCTCATATTTTCTCCCCTAAGTTTTTTTTTCGTTTAACCTGGCCAGGATTCGCACTCATTCCTCCTGAAAAATACTTGCTGGGAACTGGGGGGTGTGTTTTTCTTGGGGGGGGGGGGGGGGGGTATTTGTTATCCATAGGTTTTATCACATTTGTTCATCTCCAGGGGTCCCCACCCGCCACCACGTCCAAAAAGGGGACACCGCTCGGACCTGGTGTCAGGGCAACCCTGGAGGTATACTCCCAATCAGACGGCAAGAAATCTTGCCTTATAACGGAGATTGACCAAAGACCAGTTTTACGAACCGGTCATAACCGATTGAGTGTAGTAGGCCACTACACATATCTGTCTAGATCGAATCCAGGGCTAAAGTGGCATGTTGGTGAAGGAAATCACACCTTAGACCAGAAGTGGTAGAGAGAGAGAGAGAGGGGGAGAGAGAGAGAGAGAGAGAGAGAGAGAGAGAGAGAGAGAGAAGGAGAGGGAACGGGAGAGAGAGAGAGAGAAAGAGAGAAAGAGAGGGAGAGGGAGGGAGAGAGAGAGTGTGTGTGTGTGTGTGTCTGTGTGTGTGTGTGTGTGTTTGTTTGTGTGTGTGTGTGTGTGTGTGTGTGTGTGTGTGTGTGTGTGTGTGTGTGTTAGTGTGTGTATGCGTGCGTGCGAGCAGTGGAACACCATACACATGTGCCAGCGTTAGGACAATAAACATATTATCTGATCTGATCTTAAATATGTATTTTATTTCTTCGTCAGTTATTAAAGAGAAAACATTTTCCTCTTTAGGTGAAAGGCTATTTTTCCTGCTGGTTCAAAAATGTTTTAAAAACACTGCTCGGTATTTCGAACTCATTTGCAGATACACAAATATGTTCACGCTAGAGTTGACAGTTTCTGTTAGGAATGATGAAGACCAAATGACAGAATAGAGATTCGGATAGGCGCCATCAACTCGGAAATCTGAGTCAAACAGCATATAGAAAAACAGGAGCGTAGAAGGTAAGGAACAGACGATGAAAATGACAGCAATGAAGGTCACCATTTTGACAACCTTTTGATCCTTGACCCCAACTCCTGCCGCTGCACGGTCACCCTTGACAGCAGTAGCCTGCCGCCATTTTGTTTTACTATTGAGTTTGACGACAAGCACGATGGTACAGCAGATGACGAAGACGAAAGAAAGCGTCGTAGTAAATACGCCTTGGGTGAGATACGTAATGGCTTCCAGCAGTTCTCTCTCGGCCGTGTACGTAGTTTTTAATACAGTAGCATTCACCGTGAAATCGAAAACCCACTCAAGTCTGTTTCCAAGGCAGAAGGGAATAAGTAAAATCGACATGGTGATGTAGATGGAGATAATGATTATCTTTGTTCTTACCGGTGTGATGATCGCCTTCACCTTCAGAGGAACAGCGATACACAAACATCGCTCGAAGGTGATAAAGGCGGTGATGAAAGTGGAGATTTTGACAAAGAGGTAACGAGGTATGGCTCCTGTAGGGAGCATGATATTCCTGGGGTCAAAGGGCAGCTCAGAGAGGTAGAACAGCGGGTTCACGCAGATGCTTATCCACATCATGGCCACCAGAGAGCACAGGTCAGACACAGAGAGCCCTGAAATGATAAATAGTTTACGTGGTGGAAAAAATTAATACATAGTTATGTTCATTCCCTCCTTTTTTCAGTAAGTCACCATTATCATCTGCGACAAACATTGACGATCATGGTTCTCCATTCATTCCCTTGCTCGGGTGTTTTACAAAAAGTTACCTTATCCTGATCTTTCCAAGTCACCCATCTGTTTAGGCTCTCCAAGTAGGTTGCTCTGGGTCTACCCCTGCATCGCTTGCTTTCAATTTTGCAAGTGAGATATAAATGTTCAAGGACTTTAGACTTTTATCCATCCAAGCGTCCTAAAAACTACATTTGCCTTTTCCTGATTGTTTTAACCAGCGAGAAGCCCACATAGGCTTCTTCAAGTACTGCCTTATTTGATATCTCCCTACTCCAAGTTCTCAGCGGTCTCCTAAAAAAAACATGTCTATTGTTGCTTTTATTTCTTCCACTGTCTTCGCGATTGTCCAGCAGTCACAGCCGTAGAGAAGGGTTGACCATACAAAGTATTTCATAACATTTATTATGAAGTCATTGAGATGTTGGGCTCATTTAATTTGAAAGTATCTTTATAATGGTAATTCTTTGTTTTGTTTCAGTGAAATGTTTGGTATCATATATTATATATTACATTTAACAATAGCCCTACACTTTCACTTTCCGTTACAACAATATCTAGAAGCGATTGAAGGTCTTTCTTCTGAATTTGCCTTTTTTATTTTGTTTAATTTCGCCATTCACTTTGAGACCTGGGCATTTTATATTTCTGAGGATAGTTTCACTATATAGGTTAAAGAAGTGTGGGGACATAACACACTCCTTTTTTAATCTCCCTATGCAGGTATTTGTTGTATACTCAATCAATTATTACCGGAGCGGTCTGGTCCCTACTAATTCCTAATAATTCCTGTGGGAGACTCATAAGATGAAATAAGAAAAGATACATCTTTAATGTCCAGATCCTGGCACTTTGGTTTGGTGTTGCACCATGTGCGCGCGTGCATACACACACACACACACACACACACACACACACACACACACACACACACACATAACACATACACACACATACACACACATACACACACACACACACACACACACAATAAAATGCACACACACGCAGGTTTACAATCACATGCATAATATAAATGAGCAGCAATATAAATAATAATAATCTTAAGCCAGATACACACCAATGTTATTCTGATGCCTGCTGTAAGATCGTATGAATACTTATACATGATGTTTAAAATGGAAGAATTTTGTTGGATGACGGTAAAAATGACCTTCTCTATCTTTGTTTGGTACAGACCAGAAGCCTAGGTCTTTTACTTCCGACTGATATTTTTATTTGAGGAAACAAGGGATGTTTGTTGTCTAAAAAGATTGAATTATTTTTTTTTAGCGCAAGCTGATATGTAAAAACTCATCCAAGTAGGGAATGTAGATGCTGAAATTTTACATGCTTTCCGTATTAATTGATTTAATTGTTCTTTATCTTGTTGCCTTGTGCTCATGGCCCATGCTGTTCATCAAAAATTGGTCATACTTTCCATGGTTGAATGAATGATAGAATATGGACATCAATGTTTTATCAACTTTAAAACACATGAGCTTTCTTAGACAAAATAGTCTATAGTTCACTTTTTTATGCAAGAGAGAAGTGTGGACGCGCCAGTTGAGTTTGTTGTCTGTTGTAACACACTAATACTTATACAGACTTCAACAAAAGTTAAGGGCCATTTGGAAACACTCTGTGTGGTTTTCTTTGGTCGACCTGCACTTTTGCGTTCTTGGACGGATCCAGTGGCGTGATGGTACAGTCTCAGGTGGACAATGACAGTGTGACACTGCAAGCCTTCTGGCAACTTCTCGGGCTCCAACTCCATCCTGCAGCCATGCAATAGATCTGGCATGATCAAAGTCTCTCAGCTATCATCTTGGAGGTATGTTGATGCGATACTGGATTTTGCGGAAACGGCGGCTTATATTGCCACTAAACTGAGCAAAGTTCGAGGCCGTACGTCTTATAAATACAAGAACCAGAAATTTTAACTGAGAAATGTCCGTGCTGTCGCACACAAGTCGATAAAAAACAGCAAATTTAGCTATAATTGCCCGAGGATTTCCGTGCTACACGTGGTGGTTTTGGTCCTTTAGGAAGCTTTGCAGTGCGCATTGGTAACCCATTAACACTTTCAGACTAAAATGTTGAAACATTCCTTGCTTTCTATTGTTCAGATTTATTTTTTTTAAATTAGGACTGTCTGTCAAGGTGGTCCTTAACTTTTGATGAAGTCTGTATTAGTCTGACACTTGCTCGATGTTTTCACATTTAATTTCTTGTGTCTACAGGAGCAGCTTTTTTATTTTTAATCAAAAAGTTCTTTAGTCTTTTTTACATTTAAAAGCACCTTACTTTCACACCCTTCAGAAAAGTTATGTACAAAATTCCGGTTAGCGGTTTCGTTATGGTCAGCCTGAATGAGCCCAATTATTAAGATTGAATCATCGACAAATTATTTCAACTTGATGTTACTGTTGCTTATTTGGCAGTCGTTCGTGTATAGTGGGAATAAAACTGGTGACAACACACGTCCTTGAGGGGCCCTTGTATTTGTTGTGAAGTATGTCGATGACGAATGTTTTAATTTTACATACTGGATTCTGTTGGTAAGAAAATTGCCTATCCTTGATTTTAAATTGATGATAACACCTATGTTTTCTAATTTCTTTAAAAGGATAGCTGGGTGGATAGTATTAAAAGCTGACCAAAAATCAACAAACAGGATCCTACAGTATACTCCTGTCTTGTCTAAGAGTCTATATGTTGTCAAGAAATAGTAAAATGGCGTCTTCCACACTTCTTCGATGACGATTTGCGAATTTTAGAGGGTCCTGGATGGGTTCTAAGTATGTTCGTAGTCTTTGTAGCGTTTCTCATTGGAGAACTAAAATAAACAGTAAACTTCACAACATCCTTCTCAAAATTTGTCCACGAATATGGGCACACCTCCATGACACATAAATACCTCCTTCAGGGAGATGAGAAACCGTTCTGTGTCGGATGCGACACAGATTTCACTATTAGACACATTTTAACAGAATATCCAGACTTTGGAGAGACCCGAAGGAATTATTTTAAATGCAAAAAATTAGATCTATTCTCCGTCTTTGTTCCTGACAGAATTCTTGATTTTATAAAGGACACTGGTCTTAACAATAAACTGTAAATACCGTTTCTATAATACTATGATACGTTATTTTAAAACGAAGATTTTTCGTCAGATTTTTAACGTTTCAATCGAAATATTGACAAAAAAGCAAGCCGTGCTCTGAACTGTTGTGAATGCAACCAATTAGCGTTTCACACGCTCGTATGAATTTACGCAGTTGTCAGCATCGTAAAACTCTTACAAAACAAACAAGAACCTTTGTCTTCTTGCTTGGACGTTGTATCCGTATCAGCCCAGGTTGACCTCGACAGGCAGGGTCAAAGCAGTCTGCCTCCTAAATTATCTTAACTGCGTGGACGAAGGCGCATGGTATCTACAATTACATACAATTACATTACTATTGTTGACTTTTTCAACAGAACACCTATTTTGCCACAAAGCATATCAAAACAAAAATTGCAATATCCTCCGTAAAGACAGGGAAAACGTTGTTGTCAGAAGTTGAACAAAGGAGAGTGCCTAGACTACAACGATTTTTGTTGTTGTTTTTTATGTTTGTTTGTTTGTTCTGTTTTTACGTATCACTGTGTCCTAACTTAAGCATATTTTTCCTCAATGATTGATGCTACACTTTTTTTTAAAAACTTTTCTTCATGAATTTATATAAAATACTATAAATCTCCGTCACGCGGTAAATGGGATGGTTCACAGCACTTCCCACTTCTCACACACATTTTGTACACGCATAATTATAGCTTACGTCACAGCTCACCAAAGACACTTTTTTGTGGCAACATTTGTTACAATAAATTAATTTTATAGTGAACACATTTCTGCTCTAAAAGTTCTCAAAACGCGTGTTTAATAAGCATAATGTCACAATTAGAAGAAAAAATGATGGACTTGTTTGTAAGAACTATATTTCCCCAGCTGCAAACCTTTTAAAACATGTAGAAACTATCTACTTGGATTTTTATTAGTATTATCTATATAAGAATTTTCTAGAATACAGCTAACAGGTGCATACGAAATTATTGATCTGTTAAGATAAATTGATACCGGTCATTGCGCAAAATCCACAGACTCTATGTTCGATAATTTAGGAAATATTTGACAAATTGCGTCACGAATTTTTTACTACACTATAGTTGTAAGTAACAGTAGATTTGATTATTTTCATCTCACCCATGAGGCTAATGTTCATGCTGTCTTGAAAGCCTTGCTTGGCAAACACCACGATGTTGATGATGTTGGAGACCACGCCGAACAGACTGACGAGACCACAAAGGACCACCCCGTTGACCACTTGGACAATGTACCACTGCTCGTCGCTCACGATGTCATAATGTAAAGGAGAAGGCGACGCCGTTATAGGCACGCTGTCGTCGCGAGAGTCTGTCGAATTGTTTACCCACAGGTTTGAGAACGACATTCTGGGTAGGAGAGACTCGACGATGGTTACTTTTGTGCCAAGCTACTCTCCTATTTCAGGGAGAGACTTTGATTTATACGCTCAGCACACAGGATCAGGAAATCAAGACTTAATCAAAGACAAAGAACCATCATGTAGCATCGTTCTCTCTTTGTGCTCCTGCAAAACGCTCAAACATTATAGCAGCTAATTTTGATTAAGATGTCGATTATACCAATAACGTTGCATAACAAGATGTATTAAATGTTATAATGAAGTTTATGTTATATAATTATTTCTTAAAAGACAGGCTATGTATCCTTTTTTGTGTAATTGGATTTGTTCAGCTACACAGAAAATCAGTATAATAAAAGACAGCATTTGTATACTCCTAGTTCCCGCTGAAAGCAAACTCCCATAGCTTTACAATCTTTATATAATCACCCCATTATTTTAATTATTTTAGTAAACATTCAGCACAGAATGGTAAAGCTTTAAAATTTCACAGTCATCTTAGTGATTCAAAATACAACGTTTTGTTTCGTCTGGCTGTGCCTTTTTTTTTTATGCAACTATCATGAGTTGACCTTTAGAAACCTGCAGATTGATGGACGAGTTAATTTTTTTTTGTCAGTAGATAAATCGACCAATAGTCATAATGGCAGACACTCGTCGATTTGAGCTCATTTTTTCATTATAATTATTTGTCTAACAATGATATTTCCACTCGTGTAAACAGACTCTCGCGAGATAAATTTGTGAGAACTTGCTTTGTTGCACTGCTCTAATTTTTTTTTTATTATGTGTTTTTACGACACATCGATGCCGTGTCTACTCGACTGTAGTAGTAAGACAGGTGTTAAAATGGCGCGAAGTAACAAAATTAACAGTTGTTGTAAAAGATGGACTGTTTCATTGAAACGAATCACTTTTACTCTCCATTTGGAAAAAATAGCGGTACCTTACTTAGAATTCCGACTCTCATGACATGTCTGGTAAAAGAGGCTATATGTGAGGCGTGCTGACAAAATAAGTTACTTCTCATAATCCACAAATGGAGATATTAGCCCAAAATCAACACCAGGGCCAAATTTGCAGATTTTCTATATATGTCATATTCTTTAAGTAAAACATGCCTTATATTATTTCCTAGTTATAAATTGTAAAAACTTCACCTATAAGCGTGATGTAACGATTTCCATAGGGCTCGAATCCGAGAAGTAACTCATTTAGTCAGCACCCTTCACATATTGTTTAACTCTGTTCTAGATCTCTACAACAAAAAGTAAAACTCAGCATACAGGACAGCGGTGGTTCTATTGTCATAGCAGCGATCGTGTTTGTTTATTTATCTATTGTCTCCCTTGACACACAAGTATAAATGTATATTGATTGATTATGTCTTGCAACATCACACCCCCTTTCAACAGGGTTATAACTTCTGGTTATGACAGTAAAGTTTTAAAAATCAAGTGCTCCTGGCACAGGTATCATGTCTATCCGTTTCTCTAATGTAATTGAACACAATCGTTACAGAGCTCTGAAACAATCTCCACTAGTTCCTGCAATATGGACGGGAACTTCAAACAACTTTGCTTTCTAATCACAGCTCCAAGCGGCTGTGTATACAACGTATACTTGATTGGAACAAATAAGACGTTAATCCAGAAAGGGATTAGAGGTTTTAAATGCTTGTACCTTTAAGAGAATAACTTTGGATTAATACACAACGTTAGAATCAAATAAAACTCGTAAGAGCAGAGACACGCCCACTCACATGTAAACAAACTTTTTAGCCCCACAAAAATTGGCCGCCAACAAACTCAAACGTTTCCGTGTCACGTGAACTCGTACGGACTCTAGTTTAAAATGGAGTAACTCTATGGTTTTATGTTACAGGCTGTAAGATTTTGTTCTCTTGTTGACCAAAAATGATTATATAAAATTAATATCGCCAGAGTGCATGATGTTTGACCTTCCGATTCCCGCCGACAAAACAAGAAAAAGGAAGTAAAACCAAGGGAAGTTACTGTTGGAAAGTTTCACTAAGTCTTGACTGAAAAGTTGTTTAACTTGGTCTCATTTAATTTTGAGAAACGCCTTATGGCCGCTGATATATACCGACGCGTATGGCTCACGTACTCATCTATAGATCTAGACCTTCTAATTTTTTGCATATTTCAAGATTTATTGCCCCATTCCAGTAGAGCGTAAATATAAACGCCAATGACTTTCGGTTGAAGAAATGCACCAATCATTCATTTCATCGAAAGAGGGCCAAGCTAGTATTGTCCCTACCGGTCAATATCAGTCATATGAAGGGAATTTCAAAACTGGGTTCATATTTTTTTTTTTAACTATCACCTTTTCCTTACAATTTAAAACAAGAATGAAGTAAATATGACCTTATTTGACGAAAATACAGAACTTTTAATTTTGCGAGGTGAGGAAACACGAAAAGGAGAAAATGGCCTCCGAAGTTGAGCAACATAAATATTTTCATAGCTATGGGGGTCTTAGAATTTAGATAGAGACTTGAAATTTAGCAGTTATCTTGGCAATGCCACTACAAGGTAACATATATAAGTAAATAACAATTCATTTACAGAGAAAGAACTTATGGACAAAGCACAATTTTCACGAGAATGGACTTCACGTCAAATGCAAAAAAATATTAACATTATACTAGGTACCAAATACTATATTTTCAAAGTAGCTGTCTGTCAAATTCATCTGTTTCATATGAAAGGCCTATGTCTCCTGAGAATTTTGGTACCAGTACTTTTACCTCTCAGTCAATGTTTAAGAGAATGGCTGCTGTTTCTATTTAACATATTATTATTATTGCTGAAGTCGCTAACTGTCTGCAACCCCATGATTGACGGAAAAATAAAAGAGTACCAAGTGCACCGACCATCTCTACATTAACAGAGTACAATCATTATAAATATGAATTGAAGCCTAATTTTTTCAAGACTGTGAGATCATTGCAAATCAGTATTTTATTTGCCTCAAACACGATGATCTGTCTTTATTTCAATAAAAAGCCCGAGCGATGTCTCGGCCGGCGCCGCATCGGTCCCCCCGGCGAGCGAAACGGCTCTCTACTTAACTGTGGTATACTGAGTGCTCCCCGGAGCTTTGCGGAAGGATTAATGCAAAATGATTCCAAGCCGATGACTTTATTCTAATAGAAAAAGAACTGTTCTTTCTTTTGATCTTTTTTAGCTGGTATTTTACACATTTCGTGTTAACAATGATCTTTGACAACTTAGACGCTTTTTTTCCCAAAGTTTTCTATCCAAACGCCAAAGGCCACAAATAGCAATCGTGTCGACTTTAATTATGTCCGTGATAAATACTTTAAATGTAAAGATATTAAGACCCTTTTTAACATCATAGAACCTAGAAGAATTTTAAGTTTTATAAAAGAAATTGGACTGTTTAATAAAATGTGAAAATATATAGTTGTCGTTGTCGGTGTATATATACATACGGTGTATATATACATACACTGAAATGTGTATTGTATATACAAATGTAAATAAGCCTTTTCCATATTTACAAAAAAATTTTTTTTATGTTTGTTCGTCCTTTTAGCATGATAGAAATAATGTGATCGTTTGCGGTTGCGAGCTCGGAAAGACTCTTTATTAAAAACACGTCTGATTTTGTAGCGGTGAAACCTGATGGCGCTTAAATGACCAAAATTGTTTCGATAGTGCCGTAAAACATCTACCCAATCAATCAAAAACAAATAGCAATCACGGGAAACCACGCTCAAAGCTGTATAGTTGGCCGCCAACGAAAGGGCGGTATTTAATCATCAATCTTTCTGCAAAGCATTCGAATACAGGGAGTCAATTTTGAACGGGCCGACCGACCTCGCATTCCGATCGCGAGGGGCTTCCCTTTCCACGGCAGTTCTCTAGCTCCAAATAATCGGAAATACAAACAACTTCCACTATTGTAATGAAGAAAGTCTGGATTTTTCAAAGCATTTGGTGTTTTATCTTTTTGCAAAAGAACAAAGAAACAGAGATCTGAATTAGCCTATTTTACCGAAACCACACCCTTGGAAGGCCGCCAGTCGGCCTACGTGCCGTGTTTACGCTACCTAATTATACGTTTGCTATAGCACCATAAACACACGAGAGCACACACACACACACACACACACACACACACACACACACAAACACACACATACAAACACACCACACACACGCACATAGACCGCCTCGGTGGCCTCTTGGTAAGGAGTCCCTTTTGAGAGCTCTAAAGGAAGGTGAATTAATCTTTTAAAAGCACTAAAACACAATAAAATTGAATTTTTAAAGTCAATCAAAGTGTAAAACTGAATGATCAACATACAATAACTGCTAGTAGGGCTCGCTCACACAGTCAGCTGTTTACGTAAACAGGCTTGAAGTGAGCTAGAAGTTACTATTGTTACTCCGTTTTACCTATCAGAGTTGTTTACAATTTTGACCAGTCGTGCCCGAAAAGGGGTCAAAATCTACAAATAGTTGCGAATGAAGAACGTTGAAGCAAAGATACTCCACTAGAGGAGAATCTTTGGTTGAAGCAAAGATGGCCATGAGGAAATGGTTCTAAAAATAATCTCACAGCTACACACTAGCAAGGTCCAAATTCCTTTACCTCGTCCCCCATGCTCACAACAAACCACAGACACCTCCAAAATAAATTTTTTTAAATATATATCTATAGTCGATTACAGTTGTTTATTCTTATCTTAAATGAAGCAAACGACATCAAACTCTCTATAGATTGAAAAAAAAAAAAATTCACGGAAAGTCACTTTTTTGTCTTTCGAGACTCGTAGCTGATAATAGCTCACTGCGTCGTACGACTGATATTAAGCGGGGGAGACATGTTAAGTAAAAAATATATACGCGCGCGCGCACACACACACA
>NW_004797685.1:181206-193246 GCF_000002075.1 Aplysia californica
GAGAGAGAGAGAGAGAGAGGGAGAGAGAGAGAGAGACAGACAGACAGACAGACAGACAGACAGACAGACAGACAGTTGTAGGGAAAACAAGAGCGTGGGGGTGTTGATTTTTCTTTAGAAGGATATTGGACTATATTTCAATACCCTGAAGCTGCAAATTGGAGGCTCAATTGTGATCAGGACTGTTGAAATGTTGGCTGACTTGCGTGCACGAGTTTTTCTGTACTGAATACCTATGGTTATTAAACCTAGATCTAGCTCTAAGTGTGATGGTAGTTTGACCTACACAATGAGCTGGACAGACTTTAAATGATATGAGGTAGATTAGGTTTGTGGTTTCGCAGGTGATGCTGTGAGAAAGTGTTTTTTTTCAAGTGGGGGCCTTCTACAAAGTTGGTCACTTTCATGTAAGCACGTGTTTTGCATCTACGTTTTTGACAAGGATCATTTTGATGCGGGGAACATGGGTTTATCGGAGGTGAAGATGTGGATATTACTGCTCTAGTGCGAATGAGGAGGTTGCCAAGATTGGGAGGCTGTCGAAGAGCAATCAGAGGGAGATCGGGGAAACAGGCTTTCATTTTGTCTGATTTTTCCAAGATTGTTTTGTGTTGGCTGTTGATTTTATGTACATTAGGTAGTTTTTGGTGATGAGTTGTGGCGAAAAAAAAAAATTCTGTTTGGGCTTTAGGGGTTTGTAGGTCAGAAGGTTTATGCGATTCAATTTACTGACTTTCTCGATAATGGGCGTTATAAAATTTTTGCGGTACCCACTGTGAAAAAGGTTAGCTGCGAATTCCTTTATCCGTTGTTTAAAAGAATTTTCATGGGAACAAATGCAGCGGAGTGTAAGTGCAACGCTATAGACCACAGAACGAAATATATGTTTGGGATGGTTTGATGAAGGTGGGAGGTAATTATTGGAGTTGGTATGATTTTTTTATACAGGTCTGTCTCAATTTGGTTATCTGCAATGAGAAAGGACATGTCCCGAAAAGAAGTGGGGGACTTACCTGGGCTGGAATAAGTATATTTGATGTTGTGGTGCGCCTTGTTCAGATCAGTGACAATTTTTTGGCTGTTTCAGAGCTACCATTGTGCAGAGCGATAATTTCATCCATGAAACGCTTACGAACAAATGATTGGTTGGGAAGAGGAGAGCGTATTTGCTCCAAAATTCCGCAATAAAAATGTTGACATAAGAAGCGGCCATTGGGGTACCCATCGCTGTGCCGGTCAGTTGGAGAAAATTTTGACTTTTGAATGAAAATTATGGAGGGTGAGGACTAGTTTCAACAGTTTGCAAATTTCTAAAGTTTGACGTGTGTTGTAGGGTGCAAGGCTTCTGAGGGCTGAGCGGCAGGCCTCGATATCTTCTTGGTGTGGTATGTTGTTGTTCATGTTTACTACGTATATTATGGCCAGAAAGTTAGTTTCAGGAGGGAAAATGTTTTCAGAATGTTTTGTTTCTGTTTTTGGAGAACATGGAGGTTATCTTTCGCCCGGTGGGTAGCACAGAAGTCAGGGACAAGAAGTTTGAGGATGCTGTCAAGCCAATAAGAAGCTTTGATGGTAGGACCATTAATTTGGGATATGATGCTTCAAAGTTGGGTTGGGGGGCAGTTTGAATTGTTGTTTTCTAACTTGTGGATTTTTTGGTAGGCCACAAAAGTTGGGGCACGACAACTCCCCGTGAAGAATACACTTGGGCAAATCCGGGGATATTACGTTGACATATTCGAGATGGCGGATCTGGTCCGGAATGGCGCTAAGATGAGAGGAAGTGGGGTCAGAGCTGAGGGGTTTATAGAGAGAAAGGTTTCACAACATGGTAGATATGACGTTGTTGTAGTCAGTTGTGTCCATGACGACAATGGAGCCACCCTTGTCAGCTTCACGGATTGTTAGATTGCTGTTGTAAATGAGTTCGCAAAAGGCTGACCTATCAGCACGGGATAAATTGTCTGTTTTTGGTGGTTATCTGCAAGTGTCTCATCACCAATATCATCACTCTCATGGCTGCCACTCTTTCTTTGTGTAGAAAACCTTCGCAGCGGTGTGTCCGACCCACCGGATGCGCCATTACCTCCAGATGAATAACAAAACAACATAGTGGTCCAAAATTCGTGTCGCAGCTTACCCTCATTTCTCTTATCCGATGAATCAATGGCACCCATACTTTAAACAGCAGTTTGTATCAATTTGTCTTAAGTTTATCATAATTTTTCAATAACAATTTAAGCTAAACTGAAAAACTGTCCTTCTTAAATTTATACAATATTATAAATCTCCAACGCACGGAAAATGGGATTGTTCATAACACTCCCGCTTCTCACACACATATTATTATTATTATTTAATACGGATAAAGCCTACGCCACTGCTCACCAGTGATATTTTTTGTGGCAAAACTTGTTACAAGATATCAATCTTATCGTGATCTATTTTTGCTCTAAAGGTTCTCAAAACAAGCGTTTAATACGCATAATATCGCGATTAGAAAAAATGACAGACCTATTTTAAAAAGCGATATTGCCCTAGCTGTTTACCTTTCAAAATATATATAAAACTCCCACTGGGATTTTTAATTAGTATTTAAGAAGGAACTTTCTGGAATTAAGCTAACACTAACAGGTGTTTACAAAAATATTGATCTGGTAATACAAGTTGATGCAAGTAATTGTGCAGGAGATGGAGACTTTATGTCCAATGGTTGAGGAAATATAAGATACTTGTATTGTGTTACGAGTCTATACACGAGGGAGACAACGACCCAGCGAAAGTCGATAAAGTATTAATTTATTGCACTGAGAAAACAATTAGGTCTACTTGGTTCAGCTATTTTTATATGTTTTGGAAACATAATATTATTCGTCGGTGTTGCAAACGATCGGCTTATGACTTTTTGGATATTTTCTTGCACCAGAAACAAATAACAAGTTATATTGCTGAGTTGTTCCTATAAGGAATCATGAAAAGCAAGAAAATTATGCGCCATGACCATGCATAGAAATCAATTGCATTTTGGTGATGCTGCAAAGTACACCTTTGCTAGAACTTTAGGAGGGTGTAAAATTGTTCTTTAAATTTAATTTGTTTGGATTGCTTGCGTCATCGACGAATTATCTTTTCTTTGAATTGCGATTAATGTTGAATTTGTGAAGCATAAAAACCTTAAATTTGCTTCTTTTTTTTTTTTAAACAAAGACAAAGAGAAAATATTGCTAAAAACTACTCATGCCAAAACCATTTCCTTTATAACACCATAACAAATTAGTATAATAATACTGATAAAAGTTTGATAACACCGGTGTACTTGTTTATATTTCAGTTTTTTTTAAAACATCGCTGTAGAAAAAATGAGACCACCTAGACCTGTTTGTCTCCGTAAGGACACAGAGAACACCTATGTACTTGTTTGTACATAGAGAACATCTATGTACTTGTTTGTACATAGAGAACACCTATGTACTTGTTTGTACATAGAGAACACCTATGTACTTGTTTGTACATAGAGAACACATATGTACTTGTTTGTACATAGAGAACACATATGTTCTTGTTTGTACATACAGAACACCTATGCACTTGTTTGTACATAGAGACCACCTATGTACTTGTTTGTACATAGAGAACACATATGTTCTTGTTTGTACATACAGAACACCTATGCACTTGTTTGTACATAGAGACCACCTATGTACTTGTTTGTACATAGAGGACACCTATGTACTTGTATAACTGGACTCAATGGAACTCGTCCCCCAAGGCGTCATAACTCTACGTGCAGAAACTTTGATCCTGAACTCACCCACCCCCCCTCCCTTCCTCCGGACTTTTTTGTCATCGAAAAGTTTAAGTTATGACATTAGGTGGGTATCGAAACTGGTAAAAGGTCTATTCATATCTCTGAGCATTGCTGTTTGTCTGAGTAAAGAGAAACACATCGAAACAATAATGGTTATCTAATGCTGGGAAAGATAAGACAAACAGAAATAATTGCGGGAATGTAAACAGGGTGGACTTACCAGTGGCCCCCTCCAACCACCGACCTGAGCACTGTGAATGTGTGTATGTGAGTGTTTTGTTTTTTTTAAATTGATCAACAAAGTCATAGTTACCTCTACTCCCCACAGGTAGGTAGGTAGGAATAGGATGTCGTGCAAAATACAGTATATTATGTTGCATATTAATGATTAAAGTGGGATAAAAATCACTGAGGGCGGAAAATGAAAAAGAGGGTGCGAGGAGATGGAGAAAAAACCAAACCTAAACTAACAGAGAGAGAGAGAGAGAGAGAGAGAGAGAGAGAGAGAGAGAAAGATAAAGAGACGCACACGCACACGCGCAAATACACCCGCACACGCACACGTACACACAGGCACATACACACAAACACACACACACACACACACACACGCTGTGCGTTCTGGGTAGTTGTCGAAGAGCCAGCCAGGGTGTCATGTTCACAATACGCCAAACCCGAATTAAGTGCCCCCCCCCCCCAAAAAAAAAAAAAAAAGGAAACAAGTCGGGTATACAAAGGATTTGTCATTCGTCACCACGAAGAGGAGACACTTTGGTGGCCGGTGGCTGCGCTTAACCAACGTTGCTGGACACCATGGAGACTGTTATTTCAGTTCTACGCTCCGCCTGTCTGCATACAAAGTATGTAGTGTAACTTTTATGGTCATAATGTATATTATGTATATATCTATTATCTATTTGTGGTTGCCGAATTTTGCTATTTAAAAGGCTTTTGAATGGCTGCATCGATCGACATGCGGTTTTCGCCAAAAGATTGTTTAATATATTCTCCAGATCATGACGCCCTTCGTTTTTTTCAGTTTTTAGACAGTTTTGCTGCAAAAAGCAAAATTTCTTTATTTCGCCGATCACTTTTGCAGGCCGACGCTTCTGTCTCTGTAATTTTAGAAAAGGAGGTTACTGTTCACTAACCGTGCGCACTGTTTAAGGAGTATAGATCTAAACCTTCTAATTGTTGCATCTCTCAAGATGTATTGCTCCATTCCAGTAGAATGTAAATGTCATAAGCCAATGACTTTCGGCTGACGTTAATGAACGTTTCATAGAACGGGTCCCCAGCTAGTTATATATATATATATATATGTCTCTTGCCATTTCTATGAGATTGACGCCATCTGATTAGTAGAGAATGGTACGTATGACAGTATCTAATTGTGTAGTACGTAAATAGTTATTCTAAAATATAACTTGTTACAAATAGAAGTTCAAGGAATATAGATGGATATCAAGGATCTAAGAGCAATGGTAATTTTAGATGTGATAGTGGTGTTGAGTGAAAATGTGGTATGGTGTCTATATAATCTAAGCACCAAAAGAGAAAAAAAAATCAAAGTGTTTGAAAGTATCAATTTTCTTGAATTGATCAGAACAGCAGTAGAAATGAGGAAATTCACCTTAAATCAGAAAAATAATAAAACATAGTTGTCACAGACTCGCTCGCTTGTTCTTGGCTCCGAGGTCCTAATTTTGTAAAGAGAAAATAAATTTTGAAAAGCAGAAAAAAAGAAAAGAAAAAGTTTCTTGTTTTTCGACTGTCTGATTCAATCGCCCTCAGTATACAAAACTAAATGGCGTATAATCCGACCTAATATTCACGAACATCGTCGATGGGCCCCAAGGTTGTGTAACACCCCCACCCCCCTTTTCCTGTCTTGTTGACGCTCTACACCGACGACTGTGGTGAAACATCAACCTTATAAAAATTGCGGATGATTCCACTCTACTCTACAAGGCCTCTTAACAACAAATGAGAATGAAAACAAGGACGCTGTAATTGTATTTACAAATTGGTGTAATCACCACTTCCTTTTAAAAAATTTATTTAAAAAAGACAACGTATTCATAATTATGTGTGTGTATATAATGTTTGCCATTGTAAACCAAATTGCCCTTTCGCCAACTCTGCTTTCAAAATAATGATGATGATGATGATGATGATGAAGATGATGATGATGGTAACGATGATGACACTGTAATACTCGAAAAGATGTGCTTGTCAGTCTTAGTGTTGAGTATATTTTACGTTTTGTTTGGCGCTTATTCTCGATTTCCCCCCCCCCTACCCAGCCTAAGGTAGCGAACTGTTTTAAAATCATTTCTAGTCCTACGTGACATAACCAGGTTCACATCCTGCTAAATACGTCTCCTACAAATTTCACTGTTTCAGTTTGTAAATCTACTGGCCTTGATTTCAGCAGGATTAATCATCCTGTCATTTCTAGTTTTAAATTTTGAATTCATCATCCAGTGCCAGATCTGTGACAGACATCGGCGATCATGGTTTTCCATTCATTCCTTTGCTCGGATGCTCTCAACAAAGCTACGTTTCCCTGATCTTTCCCTGTTACCCATTTGTTTAGGTTCCTTAAGTTTGTTGTTCTGGGTCTACCCCTGCCTCGCTCCCCCTCAATTTTTCCAGTGAGAGCTAGATGTTCAAGACCCTTATGTCTACTCAGGTCTCCCAAAAACTGCATAATTTGTTGTTTCCTGATTGTTTTTAACATTGAGCATCCCACGTGAGTTTCATCAAGCACTACCTCATTTAATTTCTTTTCCTTCCACGATACTCTTAGCAGTCTCCTAAGAAACCACATTTAGGTGTTTTTTTAGTTTGTTTTTTTTACAATTGACGTTTGGTCCGTTTCTAATGCAGACTTGTTGAACACTACATGTATTGTTTTTGTGACCTAATGGGGCTCGCCACTCTATTTTGTAAAACCGTATTTGTGACTACACGGTGGAATTAGGCGCTCGTCAATTTTGGGTCTTTTGGGGTTATTGGTATCATCTGAAAGCTGTTTCATTTGCCTTGCTTCCAATGAAATAAATATCCATCTATCTTGAATAAAAGTCAAAACTTTCAAAACCAAAGGAAGAGAGGTCGTCTGGTTTCAGTGGTGAAATTAACGAGAAAATGGCAGCACAGTTTGGTAACTCCAATAGCTAAAGAGTTGTTGAAAACGTAAAAATGAAATACTTTGTTTCTTTAATCAATGGGGGGGGGTTCCTGTAAAATTCGTATGGAAATGTGATTTATGAAAGGGGTGGAGCACAAAAAAAATTCGAAAATAAAAAACTTGCGGGAAAATGCCTTTTTCTCAGATTTCGCTATTTTGACGAGCGCCTGATTTGACCAGGCTGTCTCACGACTATGCCCAGTAGTAGCGTTTGCGGTAATCACACAAACTTGGAAGTGACAAGTTATTGCCGCAAAGGCTGATTTAAACAAACATGAATTTTAAACTTTAATAATGATTACAATTATTTGTATCTTGTTCAGTAACATTGAACTCTTTTTCATTCAATATTGAGAATAATATAGATTGATCTTGATCATAGAGGGCCGAAAAAGTATTTACATGTAGAGTTTTGCATGACTTTGAAATAGGAATTCAGAACTGTTAGAGGACACTGGAAACCTGCTAGCAGTGCGTTTGTTTGTTGAGGTTTATGTACTGAAACCTGAGCGTTGACGACACCGACACGGTTGGGGGGGGGGGTATTTTTGTTGCGGCACGGAATTTGTTGAAATAAATAGTGGTGATTGGACTTCTGCAATGAAACTTAGGCGCCCGACCTCCATGACACACCGGGAAGTGCAGATTTTTACATCTCGTCTTTTTTCTCTGTTCTTGTTCGTTCACCAACACGTTTGTCTGTTTGTAGATCTACTCCCATCTTCTTCTTGTTCTTCTTCTTGTTCATCTTCTTCTTGTTCTTCTTCTTCTTGTTCTTCTTCTTCTTGTTCTTTTTCTTCTTCTTCTTCTTCTTCTTCTTCTTCTTCTTCTTCTTCTTCTTCTTCTTCTATATTTGAGCAGAGATATGAAGAAACTGTTCATGAACCTGTCTTACAAGTCTGCGTTGTTGAGGCAGAGAAAAGGCAAACTTATCTATTATCTATTTGTGGTGGCCGAATTTTGCTATTCAAAAGGCTTTTTAATGGCTGCATCGATCGACATGCGGTTTTCGCAAAAAGATTCTTTAAAATATTCTACAGATCATGTCGCCGTTCGCTTTTTCAGTTTTGAGACAGTCTTACTGCAAAAAGCTAAACTTCTTTATTTCGCTGACCGCTTTTGTAGGCCGATGCTTCCGTCTTTGTAATATAGAAAATCCGGTGCGGAAATGATGTTTTGCGAGACGCATTTTGTTTTGAGAGTATAGATCTAGATCTAGACCTTCTAATATGTTTGCATCTCATTCCAGTAGAGTGTAAATATAGTAGGCCAAAGACTTTCAGCTAATGTTAATGCACCGATGATTCCTTTCATCGAAAGGGGCCCCATCATCATCATCATCATCATCACCATCATTGTAAACAGGAAGGAATAAAAAAAAAGGGTTGAGACTTGTAGGATTTCCAGAAAAGTTCATAAAAGTTCAAAATTTCGCCTTATCAAGGGCTTCATCAGGAACACACAGAAAAATGTTAGATCTAGAAGAATCATCATCATCATCATCATCATCATCATCATCATCATCATCATCATCATCATCATCATCATCATCATCATCATCATAATGAGAACGTTTCAATGTCCTATAATAACGACGTTCTATCTGCTCAGTCCCTTGTTTTGAGAAATTTGATGTAAAAAAAAATTCTGATTTCACAACATCGTTAAGCGTTTTGGAATGCAGACTCCGAAAAATATTTTGAGCTTGATAGAGTAGCCGGTAGAACATTTATTGGTTTCTGACCTCATGGTCTTAGTCTTAGTAACTCAAAGCGGCAAAAAGTGTCGGACAGATCTTTGTAATTTCCAGGTAGCGCCTACATTTGCTCATGAAGTGGAACAGGGTACAAATGCGCAAAACTTGCCACCCCTTACAGTTTTTTTTACATTCATGCGCCCTTCCTAGATCGGTATGAAGTGTGATAGGTTTTTTATGAATTCGTCGTAGAAATCTTTCACAAATAAGCTCTGACAGCCAATGTTATCACGTAATGGCCGTTATTACTAAGATGACTTATGTCAAAAAACATCTTCAAAATACATTTTAGGGTAAAATAAAAAACAAAGCCTTAAATTATTGGTAGATAAAAGGCTAAAAATATGTTTTAAATTGGACTAAATTTTAATTACCCTGAGTCTCAATTCGAGGGATAATGTGTTCTACGGTTCCTTTCACCATACATGTATTAATTGTGTGTGCGCGTTTGTGTGTGTGTGAGTGCCTGCGTGCGTGCGTGTATGTGTGTGTGTGAGCGCACTCACGAGCCAGTGTAAATCACCTTGCGCTAAATGACCGAAATTGTGTCAATATTCTCTTGACCTAAACAATGACACTGCCCATCACTGCTTTTTTTCACCCTGAATCAGGATATATGTCCCTAACAAACACTTTCTACCTTTCCCTATCCGTGCTCATATGACCTTATGCAGTTGCGAGTGCTGTAAAACCTTACTAAAACTAAAACTTTCCATATCCTGGGCTAGCCTCTTGGTGTTATTGCATGTCTTCCCACTTTTCTATACATCAACTTCTGTGACTCTTCTCCATATTCCACGTGCTCTTCCCCTTGATCTTTTACCCTGTAGGTTCAAATGGCCTTGAAATATGACTAAATTTACTAAGCTTAAATTATGATGACACATGGGGACGTTAAACACATTTCCACCCCCGGGGCAGTGCCACTGACTGTAGTGTCTTTAGGCCATTCCCAAAAGGGGGACATTTCTCGTTCAAGCACAGTGGAATTGTAAATGGGTTGATTCATGTCACGCTCATAACTGTGCCTGATCTACAACAGGGAACTGCTGCTTTTTCTTTCCTAATCCTTACTATTGTCATTTTCCTCTACCTCTTTTGTACGTTGGTCACTCTCTTGTGACCTGCTATTTCTGGGGTGCCTTGATAGTCGAAGCAGACCTTGTGCTGTTGAAGCTAGAAAGGTGAGCAGAGTAAGTCCGATTCCCTGTAAATACTTCTCTGTTGGCATCCACCCTTTGGCGCTCATATGACCTTATGCAGTTGCGAGCACTGTAAAACCCTCTACTATTTAAAAAAAAACTTTTCATCTACAGTGGACCACCACGGCAGTAGCCAACAGCCAGAGAAAGTCGATTTTGGTGTCCAAAACCTATTTTTTCTATTATGGGCTATTTTAGAAAGGCAAGACGGCAAGGACTCCTCCCACTAGTCCATAGTCTGTGCAGACTGCTCCTCTATTCACTTTGAGAACTGGTGGAAAATCGCCCAAGTTGAGACTATATCTCCACAAAATTGCGCCGGTAGACTACCCAGATCCGTCCTGTCGAGCCTGCAATGCTGCCGTACCAAGGCAGACCGACGTATCTGCAAAAATTATTAGTTTTTTGAATCTTCGTTTCAATGGACGCCTATACCCATTCTGCATCTTGTGTCAAAGGGCCATGCCCATATTTCCAATAGCAGCGCGACGTAACTCAAAATCATAAAAAGTGCAGATACGTCGCTCTGCCTCGGCACGGCAGTATGGACCATGTGTTCCTGAAATGTCCCGTTAACTATCGTGCCAGAACACGTCTGCTGGGACATTTCATTGACCCACGCTCAGCACTTTTCAAGGACCACGGAGCAAGTGTTGAGTTCCTGCGTGCTGTCTTACAAGATCTTTTAAATTGGTGCACTTTGTATTTGTAGGTGGTTTTTGTAAAATCCATTTCCATCTTCGACAATAAATTTCTTCTTTGTATATGTTTATGTCAAACAAATTCCCTTTGAATGAATTAATATCTGTTCCAAATTACAATATTCTAGATCTAGTACAAATTTTGAGCGAGATATTCAGAAAAAAAGTTGTATTTTGGGGGGGGGGGGGGGGGAACCCTGTACTTGAGTCCAAACAAAAATTTTCACTTAAACCAAAATTTGCCGTACCGCCGGATTTTCATTACTTTACCTATTTTTTCTTCTTTTTTTTTTTTGTTTAGGGGGGGGGGGGGCAGGCAGTTAAGGGAGATTGCTCGTGTTATTATAGCGAAGAAAAGACATCTGGAGTTCTAGTTTCACTGGGATAATAGCTCGCTGTTTTTCATAATTAACCTATTTAGTTTAAGCGTACTTTACTGTATTACAACTTGTTTCTGTTTCTCTCCCCCTACTCACCAGAACATTTCAGGCGGTCGTCGTAGTCACCAGCGCCGTCTCCATTCTGACTTTGCTTGGACTGGTCACCGTGACGGACAGATGGCCACTCACCTCCTCCATGCATCACGTCACCAGTACCTTCTCACCTCTTACTGACTTCCCCCCTGAAACAACGACATACCATGATCAGAAATCAACACACAAAAGGGATGACCAAAACTCTACGCAGAATGACTTCCTCCTCGACAAAAACAAGCCCGTCTGTTGGGAATCCCCGTACGTGGATTGCGGGGGAAACCAGAAAGGGGAACTACAAGATGAGGAAATCCCGAAAATGTACTCTATAAATAGAAGTTACACGGAAAGATTTGGAGGTTTTCAAATATTGAAATTGGATTCAAACTTCTACAAATCGGTTACTGGATTATTTTCGTTCCCTCTGAACGATGCGAACAAAGCTTCCTCTTCTACTTCTACTACAAGGCCTACTACTACTACTACTACTACTACTACTACTACTACTACTACTACTACTACTACTACTACTCGGAATGTTGGTGAAAATAAAAGATTCAGAATCGGTTTACTAAACAAAAGAAGCTATATGAACCATTTCGACTTTTCCTCCTGCCCGTTCCACAATTGTGAGTACGTTGGAGACAAAATAGACGAGACGGTGGACTTGGTTGTGGTGAATGGGATCAATTTGAATACCAGCACTTTGCCGAAGCGATGGAAGAATCAGATCTACGCCATGTGTGGGTGGGAGTCCCCCGTCAATTTCCACAACCTGATTACTAGTAAGAAAAATCTCGTCAGGTTTTGTTGGGTTTTTTAAATTGTTTTTTTTTTCTTCTTTGTGGCCTTTTTATTATTATGTTGTGTGTGTGTGTGTGTGTGTGTGTGTGTGTGTGTGTGT
>NW_004797685.1:195218-200218 GCF_000002075.1 Aplysia californica
GGTGGAGGGAAGGGATAGAGGGTGGAGCGGGACACATACACATACACATTCAAACAGCAACAGAGAGGTAGACGGAGAGAGAGAGAGAGAGAGAGAGAGAGAGAGAGAGAGAGAGACAGACAGACAGACAGAGAGAGACAGACAGAGACAGAGACAGAGAAAGAGAGAGAGAGTGAGTGAGAGAGAGAAAGAGAGAGAGAGAAGGGGGGAGCAAAGGTTACACATGTATACATACATTCCGTTCTATTCCATTCGATTCGATTCTATTATGTTCTATTCAATTCTATTTTATTCTATTCTGTTCCATTATGTATTCTATTTTACCTGTGTTCTATTCTATTCTATTCTATTCCATTCGATTATATTATACTAGCTGGGCCCCCTTTCGATGAAAGGAATGATCGGTGAATTAACATCAACTGAAAGTCATTGGCCTAATTTACACTCTACCCAAGGACTACTATACTCATATAGTAGTCCTTGACTCTACCGTAATGGAGCAATAAATCTTGAGAGATGCAGGAAATTAGAGGGTCTAGATCTATACTCTCAAAACAAAATGCGCCTCACGAAATCTCACTTCCAGCACTTCCATTGTGGGGGACAGCGTGCGCAGATTTGTTTCGTTTCTCCGTGAATAATCACATAGGCCAAAGAAGGATCGGACGGGAACTTTTTGTCAATTTATTTGTCTAAATTCAGGAAATGAATAAATCAAAAATCGGGCTCCGTCGTGGGGACCTATCTATCTTTTTGCAGGTACTTGCCAACTTTCAAAACTCTGTAGCTGTCGTAGTTTTAGGGGAAAATTGACAAATGTGTTTCCAAGTTGCCAAATATGTAATAGTATATTTTATGCTACATGGCATTGTGTGCTGTTCTGTTCTATTCTATTCATTTATACATGTGCTGTATTGTGTTCTATTCAATTCTATTCTATTCTATTATACAGGTGTTGTGTTGTGTTCTATTCAATTCTATTCTATTCTATTCTATTCTATTATACATGTGCTGTATTGTGTTCTATTCAATTCTTTTCTACTATACGGGTGTTGTGTTGTGTTCTATTCAATTCTATTCTACTATACATGTGTTGTATTGTGTTCTATTCAATTCTATTCTACTATACGGGTGTTGTGTTGTGTTCTATTCAATTCTATTCTGTCCCATTCTATTCTATTCTTCCTCAGCTGCTTTGGTGATAAAGAAAAAGAAAACAGCTGTGTGGATTGTGTCCAACTGCAAAGCTCCATCTAGGCGAAACGAGTACGTGAAAGAGATGCAGGTAATGTCCAGTGTACGCTGCACACAGCTTCAACGTGTCGTTGTTAGCCTAAGCGCTACCATAGAATTTTTGTTCTGTTTTGTTACGGTAATTGTTTTACGGGGCTTGTAGCTGCCTAAGGTCATATGAGAGCCCGGGACACATTGAATAAGTTCAGTAGGTAGGAAATTTTGAATTTTGCACGGGTGGCGCCGAGGCCTGCTCATACTGATTTTGAACCACCATGGAACTTTAACGTGCGCAACCTGCTCACAGTACTTCCGAGATTTTTCGCCCTTATCCGAGAAGTACTAAGATTTAGTATTGGGTCCTCATACCCAACCCAGCGCGTCCCCGGGGGGTGGATAGGGGAAAGACCTCCAGATATGGAGGTTAGCTGCTAAGCAGTCGTGAACCAAATGGGAGATGGTCATGGAGAGTAGAGGGGAACCCTGGCCGCACAGGTGCTTCAATAAATACCTCACGCACTCGACGAAGGGATCATCTTGGCGACGGGAGGCGCCATAAATCCTACCAAAGCCCCCACTGCCTTGTGGGTTGTCAGTGGATGACAAAGACTAGCAGAGAAAACTGTACACAAACCGTCAGTAGGCAACGGGAAACCAGTGCTGTAATAACCCAAGAATAGTCATGGAAAAGTACATTTATTTATCAGATAACAGCATTAAGGGGGTTCCAGATCCAGCCCTGAACTCCCCGCTGGGTAGAGACCGCCATGGGTAGCACGTGGCGCTCGATCGTCATCCAGCTACTGGCTGCAAAAATAAGCATCTTAATATAGCCACATGGAATTTAAGAACAATGTACCAGAAAGGCAAATGAGATAACATAGAACAGGAAATGGATAGGATGAAGCTAAATATGTTAGACCTTTCAGAAGTTAGAGGGAGGGGGCGGGCTTGATTAAAAGAGGATCCAAAACAATTATATATTCAGGAGGAAAATCCCATGAAAGACGAGTCGGTATTTTATTTGACGAAGCAACAGCAAAGAGCATCAAAAGTTTTTGGAGAATGTCAGATAGAGTCATCGTGGCTAAATTAGAGGAAACACCGTTTGACACAGGTGTCATCCAAATATACGCACCAACATCAGAGCACAAGAACGAGGAAATTGAGACTTTTTATGAAGACCTTGATAAGGCAATGAAACAGTTAAAACCACAAGATGTAAAGGTAGTCATGGGAGACTTTAATGCCAAAGTAGGAAGTACACGTATAGAAGATATAGTTGGGCCATGGGGACTGGGTAAAGAGAATGAACGCGGGGAACGACTGGTAGAATGGTGCAGAGAAAATAAGTTTATGATATCAAACACCTGGTATGAAAATCACCCAAGAAGACGATACACTTGGAAGAGCCCCGGCGATAGATGTAGAAATCAAATAGACTTCATACTTATTCAGAAACGTTTTAGAAACACAATAAAATCATCTAAATCACTGCCAGGAGCAGACTGTGATAATGACCATGTACCAGCCATGTGTAAAATATTGATGAGACTGAAGAAACTCAAAAAGTCAAAATATCAACCTAAACTTGACATAGGTCTTTTAAAGACAAATCAAGAAATGAAAGGATGTGTCTCCATAGATGTAAGAAATAAATTTCAAGCTTTGGAAAACATTACTAAATCGGAAGAGCTATGGAGAAAAATAAAAGACTCAATAATGGAAGCTGTGGAAGGAAATATCCCCCCGAAAGCTAAAAAAAGCTAATAAAAATGGATGACCCAGGACATATTAAAACTAATGGAAGAGAGAAGAAAGGCAAAATCAAATGTGGAAAAGTACAACATCTTAGACTGGGAAATAAAGAAAAAATACAACGAAGCAAAAGAAACATGGATAAAAGACCAGTGTCAACAAATAGAGAAGAACCAAAACAAAGACAACAAATACATGCATTCCAAAATCAAAGAAGTAAGTGGGATAAAAGGATGCTCAAATACAGGATGCATAAGATCAAAGGGAGGGGATGTTTTAATGGACAACGTGGATGTCTTAAACAGATGGTCAGAACACATAGAAGAACTTTTCAAAGATAACAGAGGAGAAAAACCGGTAATAAAGAATGAAATACATGGACCACCAATGCTGAAAGCGGAAGTACAAGCTGCCATTAGGAAAATAAAACAAGGAAAAGCCACAGGGCCAGATAATATTCCAGTTGAAGTGATTGTCGCGCTTGAAGAACTAGGCACTGAAATAACAACAAAGCTCCTAAATGCAATTTATGACACCGGTGAGATCCCAGAAGATGTGTTGAAGTCAGTTTTTATAGCTTTACCTAAAACACCAGGTGCCACTGAGTATGATATGCATAGAACAATTAGCCTTATGAGTCATTTTACACAAATATTGCTGCGAGTAATAATGGAAAGATTGAGAAAAGTGTAAGATCAGAGATGCCTGAAACGCAATTCGGCTTTGTTCCTGATAAGGGCACCAGAAATGCTATATTCCCCTTAACAATGTTAATGGAAAGATGTATTGAAGCACAGAAAGATCTGTAGTTATGCTTCATAGATTATTCAAAGGCGTTCGATAAAGTTAGACATGATGAGCTATTTAAAATACTGGAAAAGCTAGACATAGATGGAAAAGATCTAAGAATTATCAGAAATTTGTACTGGGACCAAAAAGCTGCTGTACGAATTAATGGAGAATACACTGAATATAAGCAGATTAGGCGAGGAGTGAGGCAAGGATGTGTTATGTCACCAGACCTCTTTAGCATGTACAGTGAAACAATCCGTAGAAACATAGAAGAATGTCCAGGCCTCAAAATAAATGGAGAAAATATTAATAACATCAGGTATGCAGATGACACAGTTTTAATAACAGGCTCCGAACAGGACTTTCAATTGCTTCTAGATACTGTTGTAACAAAAAGTGAAAGTAAAGGATTATTGTTGAATGTAAAGAAAACAGAATGCATGATAATATCAAAAAAAAGCACAAAATCCTAGATGTAATCTCATTAGCAAAAGTGAAAAGATCAAACAACTCCAACCGTTTTAATATCTAGGATATATGATAACATCTGGCGCCAAACGTTCCACAGAAATAAAAAGGAGAACTACAATGGCTAAGACTAATTTCAAAGAAATGAGCCCAATCCTGAAAAATAGAAACATCTCAATGAACACCAAAAAGAAAGTCCGGAAATGCTATGTTTGGTCAACCATTCTATATGGCTCTGAATGCTGGACAATCACAAAATAAACAGTGAAAATAAAATAGAAGCAACAGGAATGGGGTTTCTTAGGAGACTGCTAAGAGTATCATGGAAAGAAAAGAAATCATATGAAGTAGTGCTTGATGAAGCCCTCGTGGGACGCTCAATGTTAAAAACAATCCGGAAACAACAAATGCAGTTTTTGGGACACCTGAATAGACATAAGGGTCTTGAACATCTAGCTCTTACTGGCCAAATTGAGGGCAAGCGAGGCAGGGGTAGGCCCAGAACAACATACTTAGGGAACCTGAACAAATGGGTAACAGGGAAAGATCAGGGAAACGTAGCTTTTTTTAGAGCATCCGAGCAAAGGAATGAATGGAAAACCATGATCGCCGACGTCTGTCTCAGATCTAGCACTGGATGATGATGATCCGAGAAGGGTAGGTGTTAGATCGTATCTACCATAAGATCAGGGGTGTGGCTGAAAGACAGCAGAAAGGAGCCAAGGAGTAGCAGTAGAAAGGCTGCAGAA
>NW_004797685.1:205218-224701 GCF_000002075.1 Aplysia californica
CACGACCAAACCATCAAAAGGAATATATATCTTACCGTGATTTTGGAGACGTTAGGAGGGGGGGGGGGATTATGCTGTTTAGGAGGCCTGGTTCCCCATCAATAATAAATTAGGCTCTTGTTTTGTAACAAAAAAGGTTTGGGGAACGCCTAATGCGCTGAAAGCTTACAAATGAATAGTCACAGCATTCCATTGAATTGTACTCCGTGGATTGTTTCTTTTGTTTTGTTTTTATGGAGGGGGGGATGTTCATAGAGACAGTCTACGGAAACAGCCCACAAACAATCGAAATCGAACAGCCGAAACTCAATATTGAACAGTACGTCCAAAGAATTACCCGAAACAAAACAAATGGTTATTCAAAGTTTCCAGTGGCGTATTGGAGCTTGTCTGTAGCCTCCAATTTAAATAGCCACAACCTTCCCTGGGTTTGATTGGCAATTTCAGTTTTATATAAAATTTGTTGTTCAATGCACACATTTAATACATACACATAATGTCTGATTTTAAAGGAGTTGCAAAGTTTTGCGTTTCACTCATTTTTCTTTGAAAAAGTCAAAAACTTGATATTTCTCTCAGGAGTGCATAGGTTTTCTTTGTATTGACAAATGTGACGTCCACTTGGTGCAGTTTTTGGGGGGTTTTTTAAGTTTTGTTGTAACAATTATGTCAAAAGATAACTCAGTTAATACCCTTTAATGTAAACAAGTATTTTTTAAACACCGGGAATATGCCCTTTGGAGACATTTTATTAGAAGAACTGCTTTTGATGTTTTTCCAAACAGTATAATATTTTTTGTGTGTGTTTATTTGTTTGTCTGAGTGTGGTTTTTTTCTTGTGCGTGTGTCTGAGAATATGGGCTCATTTGTTAGCAATTTTCAGAACTGAGACTTAGTTTCAGACAAAGTTGTTTTGTTTTTTTAATATTATTATATTGCTTTCTTTTATCTGAGTCAGCTAGGATGTTTTTCTTTGTTTTGTTTTGTCTTGTTGGGTTGTTGTTTTTTTTATAATAAATGGTTTAACATTTTGAATACTTGTATACCAATGGTTTATAAGACAATCAATTTTTAAGCTTAAAAAAAAGTCTAAAGTTTGTTGGGTTATTTCATGTTCCCCACTAAAATGACAAAAGGGCAGCCATTTTATTATAAATTTTTGTATTACATTGCCCTGTCCCCTCGTCCTAATTTTGTGGGTGCCAGTTGTTAGTTACGTGTACGACTTAAGATTGCTCAACATTGCTGTGATGAAAAAATCATTTGGAAGCTGTTACTGCTGCTGCTGCTGCTGCTGCTGCTGTGATTGTTGCTCCAGAGGTAAGATGGCAAGGCTATATCATATGTCTAGAATTGTTTGTATGATGATGAGGAGGATTTTTTTTCCTACTTTAAAACATGATGTGGTGAGAGTTTTACTTTTAGGTTTCCCTTTCTTTGTGCTGTTGCACTTCATTGTACATCGCCCCCTCCCCCCTTTTCGAAATTAAATTTGTGCCAGTTCGGCGTGAGCTTTAAACACTATGTGTGCACAATTTTAACGTATCTATACGCCCAGCCAGGACCATGGCGGTAACGACTTAGCTTTTCTTTTTCAGAGCTTCGGCTCTTTCCGATATTGTCCAAATCGCACCTATACGTAACTTGTAGTGAACGCTTTGTTGCTATGGCGTCATCACTCAATTTTTTTTTCTCAGATACTATGTTCCTGATGAAGCCTTATTGGCGAAACGTTGAACAGAACATCCAGGCCTATACGAACATCTAAATAACGACACCAATCCTATTCAAGTCTCAAGTATACATTTTTTTTCTACTTTAAAACATGATAATGATGATGATGATGGTGATGATGATGAGATGATGATGATGATGATGATGATGATGATGATGATGATGATGATGATGATGATGATGGCATATTGGGTGCCTACTATTTCTTCTTGCCTTTCCCACTCGATGTACTTTTGCAGTGTGATGTTTTATACACTAAACGATTTTTAAATAAGAATTCAATAGATTATGTATATTATTTGTAGAGCACTAAAACTGCGGTAAATCAGCGGAAGAGCAAAACTGTTGTGAGTACATGGGAGATAATGACAAACGTGATGACAAGTTGTGAGCTGACTTCAGTTTCTGTTATCTTCCTTGTGTGGAAGTAGTGCCAGGGGAATAATATAAACAACTGTATCCTTACGCATTACGCACCACGGTGCAGAGGAGACCACGCTTTTAAAAAGTCATACGTGTCACGACACGGTAGTATCAGGCACTCGTCAGCTTTTTGGGAGCAGTTTGTTTGTTTATTGTTGTTGTTGTTGTTTGTTGTTTGTTTGTTGTTCTTTTTTGTTGTTGCTGGGTGGGTTGCTGTTTTGTTGTTGTTGGGTTTTTTTGGGGGGTTGGGGTGGGGGGGATTGTTTAAGTTGTTTTTTCATGTAGATTTATTGGTATCATCTCACAGTTTGTTCAGTTGTCTAACCTTTCCATGAATATTACCCGTCTATATTTAATAGAAGTAGAGCTTTTTGGGATTAAAGGAGGTTTGGGGTGGGGGGGAGTGCCTGGGGTAAATTTAGCGAGAAAATGACTGCCAAAATTCAGCGACTTCTAAAGCATTAGTGTCCTTGGAGCCTGCAAATTTATTATTTTTATATGCCTTCCACCAACGTTTATCAGTAAAATACACACAGAACTGTCTTCTTAAATAGACCTACTAGGCTTCTGTCTTCCTAGTTTTCTCCATGAAAAATTTCAAAATTCTGAGCAGAATTTTACGCCCAAAATGACCAAATTCTGCAAAAATTCTACAAAGATTGCGACCTTGTCCAAGCTTCTTTTTCCATACTGCTTTACAAAATATAAAAGTACGAATTAATCATAAGCTGAGAAGTAGCACTAGAGACACAGTAAATAAAACAAAATCAACAATTAGAAGTATACAATCTGTATTTTTGTTTAGAAACACAAGCTGATAATATAAAATACTAGCACAAGGTGTGACCGATAGAAATGAGACACCATTGTATAATTCCAAAATCAGGTGATCTGGCAGTTTGAGCTATTTCATTTATACATTTGTAGCAGACACGGTTCGTCCATAGAACACGGTCGTGTAGTGCCACTCATTTTTTGGTTATGTTCTGTTACGTAAAGCACCCACAAACATAAAATAAAAGAAGCTAGAAACAAACACTAGCCAAATATTATATCAAAACAAGGTCCTCATTGGCGCCGTAACGGTCATTTCTGTGTCTACAGCGCCGTAAAGCATCTACTATGCCATGCCAAAGTCCACGAGCTTTAACTTTAACTAAACAGAATATTCAACAAAGGTAACTTTACCTATAAATCGCTCTTTGGGCTAACCCAAGCGATGACGACACTCGTAGCGAGTTTTGCGGTGCAATAATATTGATAAGACGGCACATCTCAAATGCGCACCCACGAAACATATCCCACAGTAGGCAGTCTGAAAATAAACGCGATAGGCTATACACTAGTATATGCCAAAATTATGTGAGCCCGGTGCAATCCACCAGAGTGCTCGAGTTAATTGTGATTGGTTAATTTGTCTTGCCACTATTTAAAGTGACTCTGTGACCGTGAACCTGAGGGAAGAAAACGTGACATACTTAAGTCACCGTCCTATGAGTCGTGCCTTTGAATGGTTTTGTAAAGGAGTGGTGAAAGTTAGTAATTGAGTGTTCAGTTCCAAAGCAGGATGAACGAAATTTATGCATAGCTAACAAATAGATTTAGTTCCTGAAATCAAAGCGACAAGTACATGTGTAAAAAGAATTAAAATAAAAGCATACGGTCCCCCTTGACCAATTCAAAGATCCTAAAAGTATACACCATCCCATTTACTAAGCCCTTGACTCTCTTCAAGTTACGATAGCTTAATTGTGCACGCCCACTTTTTTAGCCCCACGAGCCGCCCTTGATTTGTAGCAGTTTACACAAACTTTGCTCTATATTCCTTTGACCATGCAGCAAGTGAAGGCCTTTCTGAACCTTCAGGGTTGGCGTAACATGATCAAACTTTTTCTTATGAACTATCAATTTGCCTCACAATTCTGTCCTGTGAGAATTTGTTTGATGGGGAAAGCGTTGTATAAATGCCAGTTGTTTTTGTACATTTCCATTTATGCTGAGAAACAAAGGCGATCTTGAAATCTCGTCTAGAACTCCACGGATCTAGATCAACTTTGTTTACTGTTTACAAAAAAAGAACGCTTTAATTCCTTGCTTCCAGTGAGAGGGAGATCACTCTACCATCGTCTAGAACTCCACGGATCTAGATCAACTTTGTTTACTGTTTACAAAAAAAGAACGCTTTAATTCCTTGCTTCCAGTGAGAGGGAGATCACTCTACCACCGGTCGTCAGCTCGGTTCAGTTTCATTTTTTTTTTTCGCAATCCTAGGTCTGAAAGCATAATATTGCTGCAACATTCTGCAATATTCTGTCCTCCGCCCCCTCCCTCCCAAAAAAAAAATCAAAATTCCGCGATCACGCAACTACTATGATAGAATGTGTTGAGAAGTTGAGAAAAAAAGAAATCGCCCAACAGGCGGAAATATGACGGTTTCTTCGAATTTATTATTTTGACGAACACTTGATTTCACCACGATGAAACATAATTATAATATTATCATACGTGCCACCTGATAGGGGTTTTGTAGAAGTAATACGTATCTTACTGTTTTGACACGAAACAGCCTTTAGGTAAACTAATCTTTGTACTACTTACAAAAAAATGGAGCCTAATCCAGCTGGAATATTTCTAGGAATGTGTAGAAATTGCATCACACCACGCCCACAACAAATTGGAAAATCATGATAACGAAGAAACAACGTGCACTGTTTGGATTTCCCATGAATATTTCAGGAATTTCTGGAGATTGTTTCTCAGCTATGAAATGATTGTGCACATGGAGAGAAAAGAAAAGACATGATACCTGTGCCATGAACATCTGTTGTTTTGTCGTTGTTGTTGTTTTTGTTGTTGTTGTTGTTGTTGTTGTTGTTGTTGTTGTTGTTGTTGTTGTTGTTCAACTTAAGCGACATAACAAGAAGTTTTTTAAAAACTATTGAAAGGGGGGATCTGGTATAAGTAGTCGATCAGTTAGCCTACAAGATAATAGTTAACAGTACGTGACGTATATCAAGGAAAGCAACAGATAGACAAAATTTTAATGGCTGCTACTGCTATCACAATTGCGCCAGCGTGGTCCTGTAAACAGTTCATAAATTGTACTTCTTTGTTCTCTTGTGCTGGGTGTGTGTGTGCGTGCGTGTATGTGTGTTTATGTGTTTGTATGTGTGTGTATGTGTGTGTATGTGTGTGTCTGTTCCTGTAAACACTGCATAAGCTGTACTCCTTCGTTGTGTTGTGTTGTGATGTGTGTGTGTGTGAGTGTGTGTGTGTGTGTGTGTGTGTGTGTGTGTGTGTGTGTGTGTGTGTGTGCACGTGTGTGTCTGGTCCTGTAAATAATACATAAGTTGTATTTCTGTGTTGTGTGTGTCTGTTTGTTTGTGTGTCTTTGAGTGCGTGTGCGTGGTTCTGTAAACAGTGAGTTGTACTGCTGTATATTATAGATCCAGAGCAGACCTGATTCTGTTTGGGTGTTTAACAAAAACAATGTGTGCACCTCCTTTTTTAAGGCATACTATACGAATTGAATACATACAGATTAAAAGAGGAGTCAGACAAGGATGTGTACTTTCTCCAGACTTGTTCTCCCTGTATAGTGAAAATATCATGAGACACATAGAAGAAATGCCTGGTATCTCGATAGGGGGACATAATATAAACAATCTAAGATATGCAGATGACACAGTCCTAATAGCAGAAGATGAAGAACACCTGCAGAATCTATTAAATGTCATCGTACAAGAGAGTGACAACATGGGCTTAAACCTAAACATCAAGAAAATCGAAACGATGGTGATAAGCAGAAATACTCCAATCCCAACATGCAATATCAAAATCAATGATACCACCCTCAAGCAAGTGCAACATTTTAGATATTTGGGGACCATTATATCATCAGATGGTAGATGTCACACCGAAATTAAAAGCCGAATTTGCCAAGCAAAAGCAACCTTCCACAAGATGAAACAGATACTAACAAACATCAATCTGTCACTGGAAATGAGGAAAAGAGTAATGAAAAGCTACATCGAGCCAATCCTATTATACGGGTGCGAAGCATGGACAATCAATAAACAGCTGGAAAAAACAATTGTTGCGGCAGAGTTGTGGTTCATGAGACGCATGCTACGTATCCCATGGACAGCTAGAAAAACAAATGAAGAAGTCCTGGTTGAAGCAAATTATAGAAAACAACTTATCACGAATATAAGAAAACGACAGGCAAATTTTTTCGGACACACAATGCGGAAAGAAGCATTAGAGAACATTGTAACAACAGGAAAGTTTGATGGAAAGAGAGGTAGAGGCAGACAGAGGGAAAAGATACTGGACAAGATGACAACATGGCTGAGAGCAGCAAGAACAACAGACACCATTGCTGCTTCGAAAGACAGATGGAAGTGGAGGTCCATGATCGCCCACGCCAGTCGGCAAGGCACCGGATGATGATGATACGAATTGAAATTTTAAGTAAAAATAGCGCGAAGTATGTCCAAATGGAGACAAGAGTGTTACGTTTCAAGTGGAGTAGTTCATCTTTTACGACAACAACATAATTTGTATTTTCGCGCCATTATAAACCCCTCTCGCACGGCATCTTCTCACCTCCCCCCTCCCTTCTTCCACCAAGTGCTTTCATTTGGCTCTAATGGTGCGTTCCGTAAGTGACCTGGTATTACGTCAAAGTGCGCAATCCGGGTTGTATTCTACAAATCTATGGTAGTAACCGACAGTGAGTAGCCAATAAGATTCCTCTGGAAAATGGGAGTTCGTACAAGATAGCATAGAGCTCGTGAGTTCTGGGTGTGTTTACGGCAAGGATGCTTTTTTGCACAATTTTAGGGCGTATACTTTATAGACCACAAAAAAACACGCAAAGTAAGAAAATGTATTCATTTCTAATATATGATATGATTAATGCATTCATTCAAGAATTACAAAGAGTTAAATGAGGCACCCCCATGCTAATTCGGAGCAAAGGGGGGGGGGTATCCTGGAATCTTAGAGAGTTAAGACAAAAATTACAACATCCTAGTTTAGACTCGCAAAACGTGGTGTGTTTAGAACATGTGTCTATCTTTCCACAATATACAGAGGCATCACCAGCGTCTGTGGTGTAACGTTTAGGCGCTTCGCTGTCGTACGTAGAAGACACATGACAGGTATTGGTCGAGCCCCGTGTGGGGAGAAGTAAATTGTTTTCGATTATCTCAGTCTTTTAACAGTGATATTTGTATTTCTCTCAGCCCAGGTGGGCCTTGACAAGCTGAGTCGAAGCCCGTCTCTTATATGATCTTAATAGATTATGTTGATATTTCGTGAAAGCACATTTTAAAAAAGAAAACAGAAAAGTACAACAAAGTAAGAAAGACTCCCAAAGATTAAACGCACGAGAGACTGTGTGATCGAGTGGAAATGTTAGTTTTGGACAAAATTATAATGGTATAGTGAGCTCAAATCGATGATCAAAAACGCTTTGTTTTTGTTATTGCGACTGCGGGTGGACTTACTTGTTGATAAAAAGAATTAATACACCCGTCTGCAAGTTTTAAAAGATCTACTCATGATAAGCTGTATTAGAAAAAAGACAACAGTAAGGACGGTGGTAAACGCACGAGGACACAGCCAGACAAAACAAGTCGATAGTGTCACCACGATGACTGCGACATTTACATTTTTATGATTCCGTGCTGAATGTTTACTCAAATAGTTAAAATAATAGGGTAATAGTATATTAAATTGTAAAGCGCATAGAGCTTGCTATTGAGCGGGAATTAGCGCTATACAAATGCTATATATTTTTATAGACTTTCAGCACTGACATCTGTATAATTGAACAAATCCAAATACACTAAAATAGATAACTTGCCAGTCTTTTTCAATATAATTGTGTAACATGGATATTATTATAACAGTTAGTGCATTCAACGTTATTCATGTACAACTTTGAGTAAATAATCGTCATCTGTATTATAACTAGCTGCTATAATGATCGAGTGTATTGCAGGAACACAAATAAAGAACGATGTTACACAAAATGATCTTTGTCTTTGATTAAGTCTTGGTTTCCTTTGTACTGAGCGTATAAATCAAAGTCTCTGCCTGAAATAGGAGAGTAGTTTGGCACCAAAGTAACCATCGTCGCGTCTCACCTACCCAGAATGTCGTTTTCAAACCTGTGGGTAAACAATTCGACTGACTCTCGCGACGACAGCGTGCCTATAACGATGTCGCCTTCTTCTTCACATTATGACATCGTAAGCGACGAGCAGTGGTACATTGTCCAAGTGGTCAACGGAGTGGTCCTCTGTGGTCTCGTCAGTCTATTCGGCGTGGCTTCTAACATTATCAACATCGTGGTGTTTGCCAAGCAAGGCTTTCAAGACAGCATGAACATTAGCCTCATGGGTGAGATGGAAATAATCAGATCTACAGCTACTTAAAACTAATGTGTCTACCCAACAGTCCTGGAAAATAACAGAACTCACATGAGTGAAGTGGATATAATAGATAGAACGATAAAATTTAGGACCCAGCACATTTACATACTATCGGCAAACAGCTCTAATGTTCTAAGCCCGAAATTGAAACAAAAGAATTAAAGAGAAAGAAAAAAAAAATAGTTTCCCTTTTTTAAAAATGTGTTACCTTCACTTCGAATCCTTGCCTGCTTTTTTAACGTTCAGATTTAAATTTCTACAAATTATTTCTCAAGCACATGTAACCGGTATCACTGAATAGGAAATTTCAATTAATTGGAGGGGATGGCGTTAATGTTAAAAAATTCGTGGGCTTGGTAGGCCTACATCTAAATCGCCAAATACATTTCTCTCCTAAGTAACCTACACAAGCGAATACTGTATGCTGGGGTTTTTCGAGCGTGATTTAATATCGCCATCTTCCCGACGTTTGAAGAAATTTATTATTCTTTTTATAGTAGAAGGTTTTACGGCGCTCGCAACTGCATAAGGTCATATGGGCGCCAAGGGGTGGGTGTCAACAGAGAAGTTTTTTACAGGGAATAAGACTTACTCTGCTCACCTCTCTAGCTTCAACAGCACAAGGTCTGCTTCGACTATCAAGGCACCCTGGAAATAGCAGGTCATAAGGGAGTGACAAACATACAAAAACAAGTAGAGAAAAATGACAATAGATTAAGAAGATTAAGAAAGAAAAAGCGGTAGTTCCCTGTTGTAGATCAGGCACAGTTATGAGCGTGTCATGAATCAGCCCATTTACAATTCTACTGTGCTTGAACGAGAAAAGTCCCCCCTTTGGGAATGCCCTAAAGACACTACAGTCAGTGGCACTGCCCCGGGAGGAGAAGAAATTTGTTAATACCACAGAAGCAAGTTACCCAAAAAGTGAAAAGTGTTTAAAAGACTGGTAATTTGATTGCAGATTGCTGGACAGTTTTAAAACACAACAACAAATCAAAGTAGAAAGCATGCAGTGGCTATAACAGGTTTGGTGATCAAATATCTCTAAGCGGTTAAGTTTGAAGACCTTTTTACTGAAGTAATATTGGGTCCTCATACTGCTCTCACCACGTCCCTGGGTGGTGGCCATTAAGAATGCCTCCATGGAGATTTTCTGCTGCTAACCATTCACGAACCAAATTGGGAGATGGTCGTGGAGAGTAAAGGAGAACATATGCTTCAATAAATTATACCTCATATACTCAAAGGAAAAGGGAAGCGGTCAAAAAGTGGCAAAAACTTCGTAAGGACAACACCAGTGAACAACACATCATCCAGGAAGCTGCCGAAACAAAGAACAGGAGATGTGTGGATTTTAAGGAAATAGCCAAAGGAGCGAAAAAAGAAAGGTGGGAGAAATTTGTCTAGGAAATCGGACAAGACAAAGGTTTACAAAAATTTTGGAAGTTACACAATAGAATGAACAACGGGCGCACAGCAAACTCAATGCCGGATATCAAGAGCATTGATGGAAAGGCTATTCTGAGAGATGGTGCAAGCAAAGGAGAAGCCTTTCTTAAAAGATACATCACACAGACTGATCAGGGGGATGCTGAGACAAGGAAAGAGGAATGCCAGAGTTTCATGCGGGACGAGGTATATGACAACATCATCACAATAGATTTTGTCAAATCTGTGCTAAAAACCAACAACAACACAACGCCAGGTCCAGATGGGATACAGTACAAACACTTTAATGAGCTCAGTGACGAGGAACTGGAAAAAATTGTGAATGACTACAACAGCAGCATCAGGACATCAACTGTACCAGAAGAGTGGCTGCACAGTTATTTAAAGCCACTACCAAAACCTGGGAAGAATCACAAAGAACTCAACGGACACCACATAATCACCATGCAAAATGTGTATGGAAAAGTCCTAGAAAAAGGCATTGCAAGAATACTTTTGAATGAGCTAGAGAACAACGGGAACCTACCTACACACTTCGAGATGCGCTTCTTCAGGGAATGCCTCTTGTGCAGTGATGTCGGTCCTTCACACAAGTAAACAAGTAAGTAAAGTCAAAGGAGGGACCAGCTTGGCAATGGGAGGCGCCATAAATCCTACCACAGCCCCCACTGCCTTGAGGGTTTTCAACGAATGACAAAAGCTAGCAGAGAAAACTGAATACTAACCTGCGGAAGGCAAAGGGAAACCAATGCTTTTAATCTCTTAGATAGAAAAAGATCTAAAAATTATCCAGGGCTTTCGGTAAAGTTAGACATGATGAGCTATTTGAAATATATTATTGGAAGGGCTAGACATAGAAGGAAAAGATCTAAGAATCATCAGGAATTTGTACTGGAATCAAAACGATGCTGTAAGAATTAATGGAATGTAGTGAGAATACAAGCAGATTAAACTAGAATTGAGGTAAAGAAGCATTATGTCACCAGACCTCTTTAAAATATACGGTGAATCTATCCTTAAAATTATAAAAGGATGTCCAGTTCCTGAAGTGAATGACCAAAATATTGATAGCATCAGATATGATGATGAAAAAGTTTTAATAGCTGTCTCAGAAACGGACCTTCAGCCGCTTATAGATAAAGGTGTAACGGAAAGTGAAGATATAGGGCGTTGAATGCGAAAAAACAGAATTCATGGTAATATAAAAAGCCGTGAATCCCATTCATCATCTCAATGTCGAGATTATCAAAAAAGTTCAACAGTTGAAATATCTAGGATATGCCGTTACATACAAAGACAGTTTCAATAAAAATGAGCCCAATTCTGAAAAATAGGAATACCTTAAATAACCACCAAAATGAAAGTTCTGAAATACTATGCATAGTCATCCCTTCCATGTGGCTGTAAAAGCTGGACAATCACTAAAGACAGTGAAGATGAAAAATAAGTAACAAAAATGTGGTCTTTAAGGAACCACTGAGAACTTGGAGTGAAAAGAAATCAAATGAAACAGTACTTGAAGAAGCCCATGTGGACCCCTTACTAACAAAAACAATGAGGAAAAGATAACAGTTTCTTGGAGACTTGAATAAACATAGAGGCCTTGAACATTTAGTTCTCATTGGAGAAATTGAAGACAAACGAGGCAGGGAAAGACCAGAGCAACGTATTTAGAGAGCCTAGACAGATGGGTGACGGTGAAAGATCAGTACAATTTAGCTTTTTTAAAAACATTTGACCAATGAAATGAATGGAGGGCCATGATCGCCGATGTCTGTCTCAGATCTGGCCCTTGATGCTGATGATGAAGATTTACTGAAGTAAAAAATTGATATTTCATTCTAGCTTCATAGAACCATTGTTATGTAAGAGGGTTTCCACAGCCATGTCACCAAACCTGCAAGGGAAAGGGGGGGGGGGGCATAACTGTGTATTATATTTTTCCATCTCGTAAACTATTTATCATTTCAGGTCTCGCTGTGTCTGACCTGTGCTCCCTGGTGGCCATGATGTGGATAAGCATCTGCGTGAACCCGCTGTTCTACCTCTCTGAGCTGCCCTTTGACCCCAGGGATATCATGTACCTCACGGGAGGCACACCCCGTTACCTTGGTGTCAAAATCTCCACTTTTATCACCGCCTTTATCACCTTCGAGCGATGTTTGTGTATCGTTGCCCCTCTGAAGGTGAAAATGATCATCACACCAGCAAGGACAAAGATAATCATTAGCTCCATCTACATCACCATGTTCATTTTGCTTATTCCTTTCTGTCTTGGAAACAGACTTGAGTGGGTTTTCGATTTCACCGTGAATGCTACGGTATTAAAAACTACGTACACGGCCGAGAGAGAACTGCTGGAAGCCATTACGTATCTCACCCAAGCCGTATTTACTACGACGCTTTCTTTCGTCTTCGTCATCTGCTGTACCATCGTGCTTGTCGTCAAACTCAATAGTAAAACAAAATGGCGGCAGGCCACTGTTGCCAAGGGTGACCGTGCAGCGGAAGGAGCTGGGATCAAAGATCGAAAAGTTGTCAAGATGGTGACCTTCATCGCTGTCATTTTCATCGTGTGTTCCTTACCTCCTACGATCCTGTTTTTCTATATGCTGTTTGACAAAGATTTCCATGTTGATGGTGTCCATCGAAATCTCTTTCTTGTCGTTTTTTTTTCATCATTCATAACTGAAACTCTCAACTCGAGCGTGAATATCATTGTGTATCTGAAAATGAGTTCCAAATACCGAGCTGTATTTATGAAAATATTTTTGAACAAGGAGAAAAAATAAATTTTTACCTAAAGAGGAAAATATTGCGTTTTTTAATCATGAACGAAGAAATAACAAGACATATTTGAGATAAAGTAAAATAAGCTTTCATGTTTATTGTCCTGAAGCTGGCACAAGTGCATGGTGTTTCACTACACACACACATACACACACACACACACACACACACACACGTAACCCCACTTCCACACACACACACACACACACACACACACACACACACACACACAGAGAGAGACACACACACACACACACACACACACACAGAGAGATACCCACACATACACACTCATACACACACACACATACACCCCATCCCACACACACACAGATACACACACACGCACACACACACACACACGCACACACTCACACACACCCACACACACACACACACACACATACACACACCTCATTTTACCAGACCTTGAACAACATGAACTAATGTGCTCTCCTGTGTAAGTTTTCCTTACCCAACCCCAGCCCCCCCCCCCCCCCCCTTGCACCACGAAACGTTTATCTTCAAATATTATTCTCAAAAAAGGGATTAAAATAACGAATTGGCTAGTTTTGTATTATTGTTTAACTACCAAATAGACCATTTTTAAAAGACTAAACAATTAAAATACAAACAAACATTGAATCATTAAATATCGCCTTCTGTACATTGGTTTTATTCTGTTTAGGTTTTGGTTTTGGATTGGGGGGGGGGGGGGGGTTCTCGGGGGGCCGGATTGTGGCGGTGGCAAATTAGGCAACACGGAACAGGAAATGAATAGGGTGACGCTAAAAAGTATGTTAAGGCTGTCAGAAGTTAGATGGGAGGGGGCAGCCTTGATTAAAAGAGGTTTTTAAACAAATTGTATATTCAGGAGGGAAACCCATGAAACGGGGGTAGCACATGTAATTGTATTTGATGGAGCAACAGCAAAGAGTATCAAAGGTTTAGGGGAGCGTCGGATTGAGTCATCGTGGCGAAATTGGAAGGAAAACTTCATAACGTAAAAGTCATCCAAGTATATGTATCAACAACAGAGCATGATAACTTTATGAAGACCTTGTTAAGGCAGTGAAAAAGCTAAAGTCTCAGGATGTAAAGTTAATCATGCGGGATTTTAATGCAAAAGTAGGAGGTACACGCATAGAAGATATAGTTGAGCCGTGTGGGCTGGGTAAAGGGAATAAACCCGGCGAACGACTCTTAGAACGCTGCAGAGATAATAATTTCGTGATTTCAAACAACTGGTATGAAAATCACCCAAGACGACGATACACTTGAAAGAGCCCTGGCGATAGAAATAGAAATCAAATAGACTTCGTACTTATTCGGAAACGTTTTAGAAATGTAATAAAAATCATCTAAATCTTTGCTAGGAGAAGACTGTGATAGTGACCATGTACCAGTCAAGTGAAAAATGCAGACGTTACTGAAAAAAGCTTGACATAGATCTTTTAAGGACAAATCAAGAATTCACAGAACAAGTCTCTATAGATGTAAGCAATACGCGGAAAACACTACTAAATCGGAAGAACTGTGGTGGTTGGAAGGGGGGGTGAAAGACTCAATAAAGGAATCAATGGAAGAACAGATCCCTCCAAAAGTTTTTAAAAAAGCAAATATTATTATACGATTGGTGACACAGGACATGTTTAATGGAAGGGAGAAGGCAGACAAAATCAAATGTGGAAAAGTATAACACGTTCAATAAGGAAATAGAAAACACAATCAATCAAAAGATACATGAGAGAATGATCAGTGTCAGCAAATAGAGAAGGAATCAAAACCAAGACAGGAAATACGTGCATTCCACACACAAAAAAAGAAGTAGGTAGGATAAAAGAATGCTCAAATACAGAGTGTTTAAGATCAAAAGGAGGAGATGATTTAATGGACAATTGTGATGTCTTAAACAGATGGTCTGAATATGTAGAAGAACTTTTCAAAGATAACAGAGAACAAAAACGCGTAATCAAGAAACAATGAAATGGACCACCAATACGGAAAGCAGAAGTACAAGCTGCCCTTCAGAAAATGAAACAAGGAAAAGCCACAGGGTCAGCAAACAATATCCCCACTGAAGTGATTGTCATGCTAGAAGAACTAGGCACTGAAATAACAACACAGCTCTGAAATTCTGTATATGACAGCGGTGAGAGTCTAAAACATATGATGAAGTCAATATTTTAGCTTTACCTAAACACCAGGTGCCACAAAATGTAATATGCATAGAGCAATTTGCCTCATGGGTCACTTTACAAAAATATTGCTGTGAGTTCTAATGAGAAAAATGAGAAAAAGTCTAAGACCAGACGTATCTAACACACAATTCAGCTTCGTTCCTGACAAGGGCACCAGAAATGCTATAATCACTTTAACAGTGTTAATGGAAAGATGACGTGAACTTGAAGCACAGAAAGATCTGTATTTATGCTTCATAGATTATTTTTCGATAAAGTAAGACATGATTAGCTATTTAAAACACTGGAAGAGCTAGACATAGAAGGAAAAGATCTAAGAATTATAAGGAATTTGTACAGGGACCAAAACGCTGCTGTAAGAATCAATGGAGAATACAGCGAATATAAGCAGATCAGAGGAGGAGTTAGGCAAGGATGTGTTATGTCACCAGAAAACTTTAACATAAACAGCGAAACAATCCTTAGAAACATAGAAGAATAGCCAGGTCTCAAAGTGAATGGCGAAAATATTAATAACGTCAGATACGCCGATGACAGTTTTAATAGCAGGCTCACAAAAGGACCTTCCATCACTTTTAGATACTGCTGTAAAGGAATGTGAACGTAAAGGGTTATTTTTTATTGTGAAGAAAACAATACTTAATGATAAATCATATTTATAATATCATAAGCAAAGGCGAAAATATCAAACAAGTTCAACGGTTTAAATATCTAGGATATATAATAACATTCTCTATTTGTGGTGGTCGAATTTTGCTATTCAAAATGCTTTTTAAATTCTGCATCAATCGACATGCGGTTTTCGCCAAAAGATTCTTTAAAATATTCTCCAGAACATGGCGCCCTTGGTTTTTTCAGTTTTGAGACAGTTTTGCTGCAAAAAGCTACATTTCTTTATTTCGCGGATCGCTTTTGTAGGCCGACGCTTCTGTCTCTGTAATTTTAGACAATCCGGAAGTGATATTTCGCGAGGCGCGTTTTGTTTTGAGAGTATAGATCTAGGCCTTATAATTTTTTGCATCTCTCAAGATTTATTGCCCCATTCCATTAGAGTGTAAATATAGTAGGCCAATGACTTTTAGTTGATATCAAAGCACCGGCCTAGACGGTCAGAGAACGGTTAGTATATGAACGTATAGGCGCCGCCGATCATTCCTTTCATCGAAAGGGGACCCAGGTAGTAACATCTAATGCCAAATGCTCTTCCGAAATAAAACGAAAAAATGCACTGGCTAAGACTAGTTTTAATTTTTAAAATGGGCCACATTCTGAAAAATAGAAACACCTCAATGAATACCAAAATAAAAGTTCTGAAATGCTGGACATCGTCAACCCCTCTATTTGGCTGTGAATGCTGGACAATCACTGTGAAAATAAGATAGAAGCAACAGCAATGTGGTTTTGGGGGAGATTGCTGGGAATATCTTAGAAGGAACAGAAATCAATTGATATAGCACTTGAAGAAGCCCACGTGGACCGATCGCTGATAAAAACTATCAGAAAAATACTAATGCATTTTTGGGGACACATGAAAAGACAACTGTCTTGAACATCTGGCTCTCAATGGCGAAAACGAGGCAGGAGTAGGCCTAGTGCAACCTACGTGAAGAACCTAAACAAAACAATATGGGTGTCAGGAAAAGATCAGGGTAATGTTTCTTTTTAAAGAGCATTTAAGCAAATGAATGAATGGAGCACCAAGATCACTGAAATCTGCCACAGATCTGGCACTTGATGATGATGGGAAGCTGAAAAAGCCGCCCGAAAATAAAAGGGATGGAATCAGTGACATTATTGCTGTTACAGGGTTCCTTCCCTTGCAAATGTTTTGTTTCAGTAATTCAAATTCTCTCCTGAATTAAAAATAAATTAAAAACGTTTTTATTGATCCCAGAAGGGCAATTGGGTTTACAACGGCAAAATACATATATACGTAAATATATAATAGTAAATACATACATACATAAATACATACATATACAGGCACACATAAATACACAGTAACACCAATACAGAACAATTTCACAATCATGTCATTGCTGGCAATGGTAGCTCACTCAATGTTTCTTTTCTATTAAAAGTCTGTTCCCCTTGTGAATTGACAATGACAAAGAGTCTGATTCTGTTCAGAGAGCTATACTATGTATTTTGACATCTGTAGATGCATAAACAAGCAAGTAGTTCCGTGGACGCGATCCATACTTTAGAATATTAGTTCACTATGATGAATGTACGATATTAAAAATATTTTTAAAAACATGTGCAACCTTTTTCTGAATATATCGCATAGAAATTGTTCTTGGACACTATAATTTGGAACATAAATAATTCATTCAAAAGAAATTTGTTTGACACAAAATCCACGAAGAAAAAACATATTTTGAAAACGGAAATGGTTTTCAAAAATTCACCCAAAAACACAAAGTTCGACAAATTAAAAAAATCTTGTAAAAGAAGTTGTGAAAGGATTGGTTGACTTTTTACTTTATATTATTTCTCTTTTACATTTAATTTTCCATCCCTGTAACATTTAAACAATATTTAATTTCTTTTAAATGTTTTAAATAACTAACAATTTAATTCTGGAATTCATAGAAGCAGTGTTTTACATGCCCTCCTTTTGACTTGACACATTTTTAAAGCGTGGTTCAAAATGTTCAATTGCGCCCAAACACAAGGACCTGCTAAACCATGGGTGTTTAAAGCCACATACACTGTACATATTCAGTATGAAGTGGCTTCTAGAGACAACCGGGAGTAGGTGCCCAATAAACAGAATTTTTGGAGTAAACATATCCGGCACGGTGAAAATGGGTTTTGCACTAAACCAAATGTCATCAAGTAAATAATCCCGCTTTTCAAGACAATCAAGGAATCATGAACACATTGCCATGCTCTGATCCATGTCATCTCAGCCTAGCAAAGATGAAAATTGTGCAGTCGTAGTTTAAGATTTGCCATGAGAATGCAGACTGTTGAGGAGTACGAAAGTCCCTAGCCGCAGATCGTCTATGGACATACGTCTCATAGGAAATGGCCACTGAAAACTACACTCTGGTGACATTTAAAGGGCAGCACATGGTGCCTGTTCTACCTGAAGTGGTCACTTTTAAAGAAATTTTTTTGTTCTGAATCGGAATAGATCCAAACTGAAGGAACTTCTCTACTGATGACACCAAGGTCTTGAGGGCGCCAAAGCATTTTTTCTTTTCATGTCGTGCGCAAAACTTACGAAATGTCAGTGATGGCGAGTTAGTGGAGAGGTAATGTTCAATACAAAAAGCTCTCTGCTCTTTACTAAACTTAACCATGATCTCAACAGGCAAACGAAATTTTTTAGACTGATATTTGCATACTTTTGTTGACTTTGCAATATGGCGCGATTGTTGCAACCTTTAGTGGTAGATCTAAGCCGAACTGGTGTGTCATGCTACAAAAATGGAGACAAAGTTGAAAATGGATAGTATTTTTAATACGCCATATAGAACCAAATCATCCAATGAACCTATCTAAAATGAATACCAAACGAATTCATTTTGGCTTCCAAATATTATGTTCAAATCTGAAACGTAAAAACTTCCGCATGGAGGAAGATATTTACAAAATAAGTTGGATATTTGTTGAGTTTTTGTTGAGGGGGGGGGGTCTTTTTTTATCACCCTGTATTTGCAAATGAAGGAGGTGGTGGTCGCCTGCTGCGAGAGGTAAAATTAACGAGAAAATGACTTTGATTACTTCCAAAACTCGAGTGTCCTTGAAAACTGGAAAATTACATGTCTAGTGTCTTTGGTCAACATTTTTCTGTACCATCTGCTACAGCACAGGTATAAACTCTTATTAAAAACAAAATACCAAAAGCCCGGGCTCTGTGTTCTTCTACCTCATTTTTGCTCTTACGTGTAAAGAGTTTGCGTTCAAAGGCAATTTCAAGATGTAACACGATCTGAAAAGAATAGACCTTGCTCCGTATTTGTGTCCCTGCCGGTCAATATCAGTCATATGAAGGAAATTTCAAAACTGAGTTAACATTTATTTTTTTTTTATATCACCTTTCCCCTACAATTTAAAACAAGAATGAAGTTAATATGACCTTATTTGACGAAAACACAGAACTTTTAAAAGTGCGAGGTGAGGAAACACTAAAAGGAGAAAATGGTCTCCGAAGTTGAGCAACATGTTTACATAGCAATGGGGGTCTTAGAATTGAGATAGAGACTTAAAATTTAGCAGTTATCTTGGCTATGCCACTACAAGGTGACATACAAAAGTAGAAAACTATTCATTCACAGACAAAAAAACTTATGAACCAAACATAATTTTAACGAGAATGGACTTCACACCAAATGCAACAAAATATTAGCATAAAGCACTAGGTACCAGATACTAAAATTTCAAAGTAGCTGTATGTCATATCCATCTCCTAAACCACTATGCCGCGAGCCC
>NW_004797685.1:224801-234062 GCF_000002075.1 Aplysia californica
CCCCCCCCCCCCAACTTTGTCTAATGCGGTTTTGAACAATGTTACAATGCAATGTAATTCCAGCAAACTATATCATTTCTTTTTTAAAAACACAAAGAAACAAACAAACAAAAAACACCCCACCTTTTCCATCCGTTTCATTCAGTTTTGAAGTGCTGCAACCAGTATATTAATTCATTTTTCTTTTCACCGCAAACCCTACGGATGAACCTTACGAAAACCTACTTTCTCTTAATTCCAACTCCGATTAAAACATAACACTATATTTGTGGCTTTGCTGTAACGAATCTTGTTAACACACATCTTTGGGATCAAAAGAATGTGACTAGCGATGTTTATCTGTGCTTCTGTTACACCTTGCCCTAATTCACTAAAACCAAAGAGTATCTTACTGTCAGTCATGGGAAAACGGGAGGAAGTTTTAAGACAAATCGCATGAAATGCATGGTTTCAGATGTTTCTAACAGGGAACCATAAATAAACATAATGTGCTCAATAACGTCTTTGACACCACAGTGCTCACATAGTTCAGTTTTTTTAATGTCTAGGGGATTGAGTAGAATGCTATTGAGGAGATGTTATGGAGGATTTTAAAATGCAATAATCTAACTCGAGCTTATTTCGTTGACTTGTGTGCTATGTTGTACGAGTATTTACATGTTATACCAATATTCAGTTTTCCCATCCAAATATTCCGACCACAGATTTCTACATGTCTTTTGTATTTTAAAAGTTGCCTGATCTCCCTGTTCGGTTTGCTCAATATCTCTAGAACCGTTTTCTAAACAGTCGTACTCACTTCCCTGGTGTTCAACAGAAGCTCCTCAATGTTGTTGTCACTGACATCTTGCTTCCACTGTGTAGGAAAAGCATTCATCAAAGCATAATAGTCAAAATCAAAGGCACCATATTATGTCCCAGCGATATGAAACAGTTCTTCCTTACTTTTAATCTTCCTCCATCATATAGGTGATACACGTCATGTTTTATACCCGAGTTTATCCACCATTTTAGATACAATGATTTCCCTTTATATTTTATGTTTCGGTTATTGGACAAAGTTTCCATAAGTATCTCTATCGTGGAACGTGGTTCTTTTTTATAGAGGCCATTTCGATCCATGTATCCATCACACTTTCCCAGAACTTAGAGGCATGACATAGATATCTAGTTTGCCTGTTAGCTTACAGTTTGCTGTTGCCGAAAAAATGTCATCACACCGTCCTACCTCCGTAAATGCTAAATCCGATATTCTGTTGAAGATGTTGTTTGGTCTGCCATCAGTAACAGTTGCCATACGTATTAATACGTATTAATCATTTTAATAGACAAACCGTTTGTTGATCTTTGACACTTAAAACATTCAAACCTCCTTCCTCAACCGAACTGCACATTATCGTTCTTTTTACTTTCTCTCGTGTTTTCTTGCTCGAGTGCCTCTTTTGCCACGAAATCTTAAAGAACATAGTATCAATTGTATCAAAAACTCTTTCGGGTAGAGATATTGACTAGATTATATAGGATATCTGAGACAGCAGGGAGGTCTTACATATTTACTAGTCTTACTAATTCGGAGCAAGGGGGAAAGCCGGGAATCTTGAAGAGTTGAGAAAACAAATTATCATAATATTCCGGTTGTTTATATCTCTCAACTTCCTGGTTTAGATTCTTACGCAAAAAGCGGTGTCTTTAGAACAAGTTTCTATCTTTCCACAATATACAGAGACATCACCGGCGTCTGTGGTGTAACGTTTAGGCGCTTCGCTGTCGTACGTAAAAGACACATGACATGCATTGTTCGAGTCCCATGTGGGGAGAATTAAAATAACTGTTTTCGATTATCTGTCTTTCAGCTGCGACACTGCTTTTCTCTCAACCCAGATGGGCCTTGACTCGAAGCCCGTCTCTTATATGATCTTAATACATTATGATGATGTGTCGTTAAAGCACATTTTAAAAAAGAAAACAGAAAAAAATACAACGAAGCAAGAAACCTCCCAAAGATTAAACGCACGAGAGACTGTGTGATCGAGTGGAAATGTTAGTTTTGGACAAAATTATAATGGTATAGTGAGCTCAAATCGATTATCAAAAATGCTCAGTGTCTGTTATTGCGACTGCGGGTGGACTTACTTGTCAATAAAAAGAATTAATACACCCGTCTGCAAGTTTTAAAAGATCTACTCATGATAAGCTGTATTAGAAAAAAGTCAACAGTAAGGACGGTGATAAACGCACGAGGACACAGCCAGACAAAACAAGTCGATAGTGTCACCACGATGACTGCGACATTTAAATTTGTATGATTCCGTGCTGAATGTTTAAAAAGATTGGGGTAATAGTATATTAGATTGTAAAGCGCATAGAGCTTGCTATTGAGTGGAAATTAGCGCTATACAAATGCTATATATTTTTATAGACTTTCAGCACGGACATCTGTATAATTGAACAAATCCAAATACACTAAAATAGATAATTTGCCAGTCTTTTTCAATATAATTGTGTAACATGGATATTATTATAACAGTTAGTGCATTCAACGTTATTCATGTACAACTTTGAGTAAATAATCGTCATCTGTATTATAACTAGCTGCTATAATGTTCGAGTGTATTGCAGGAACACAAAGAAAGAACGATGTTACACAAAATGATCCTTGTCTTTGATTAAGTCTTGGTTTCCTTTGTACTGAGCGTATAAATCAAAGTCTCTACCTGAAATAGGAGAGTAGTTTGGCACCAAAGTAACCATCGTCGCGTCTCACCTACCCAGAATGTCGTTTTCAAACCTGTGGGTAAACAATTCGACTAACTCTCACGACGACAGCGTGCCTATAACGACGACGCCTTCTCCTTCACATTATGACATCGTGAGCGACGAGCAGTGGTACATTGTCCAAGTGGTCAACGGGGTGGTCATCTGCGGCCTCCTCAGTCTATTCGGTGTGGTTGCCAACATCATTAACATAGTGGCGTTTGCCAAGCAAGGTTTTCAAGACAGCATTAACATCAGCCTCATGGGTGAGATGGAAATAATCAGATCTACAGCTACTTACAACTAATGTGTCTATCCAACAATCCAGGAAAATAACAGAACTCACATGAGTGAAGTGGATATAATAGATAAAACGATAAAATTTAGGACCCAGCACATTTACATACTGTCGGCAAAGTGCTCTAATGTTCTAAGCTCGAAATTGAACCCCCCCCCCCCCCAAAAAAATAAAGAGAAAGAACAAAATAGTATCACTTTTTTTAAATGTGTTAACTTCTCTTCAAATCCTTTCCAGCTTTTTTAACGTTCAGATTTAAATTTCAACAAATCATTTCTCGAGCACATGTAACCGGTATCACTGAACAGGAAATTTCAATTAATTAAAGGGGAGGGCGTTACTGTTAAAAAATTCGTGGGCTTAGTACATCTAAATCGCCAAATACATTTCTCTACTAAGTAACCTACACAAGCGATTACTGTATGCTGGGGTTTTTCGAGCGTGATTTAATTTCGCCATCTTCCCGACGTTTGAAGAAATTTATTATTCTTTTTATAGTAGAAGGTTTTACGGAGCTCGCAACTGCATAAGGTCATATGAGCGTCAAAGGGTGGGTGTCAACAGAGAAGTCTTTACAGGGAATCAGACTTATTCTGCTCACCTCTCTAGCTTCAACAGCACAAGGTCTGCTTCGACTATCAAGGCACCCTGGAAATAGCGGGTCACAAGAGAGTGACAAACATACAAAAGAAGTAGAGGAAATGACAATAGTAAGGATTAAGAAAGAAAAAGCCGCAGTTCCCTGTTGTAGATCAGGCACAGTTATGAGCGTGACATGAATCAGCCCATTTACAATTCTACTGTGCATAAGCAAGAAATGTCCCCCCTTTGGGAATGGCCTAAGGACACTACAGTCAGTGGCACTGCCCCGTGGGGTGAAGAAATTTGTGAATATCTCAGAAGCAAGTTACCCAAAAAGTGAAAACTGTTTAAAAGACTGGTAATTTGATAGTAGATTGCTGTGCAGTTTTAAAACACGGCAACAAATAAAAGTAGAAAGCGCGCAGTGGCTATAACAGGTTTGGTGGTCGAATATCTCCAAGCAGTTAAGTTTGAAGACCTTTTTACTGAAGTAGTATTGGGTCCTCATACCGAACTCAACGCGTCCCTGGGTGGTGGTCAGGAAGAATGTCTCCATGGAGATTATCTGCCGCTAACCATTCGCGAACCAAATCGGGAGATGGTCGTGGAGAGTAGAGGAAAACTCTGGTGGAACGGATGCTTCAATATATACCTCATATACTCAAAGGAAAAGGGAAGCGGTCAAAAAGTGGCAAAAACTTCGTAGGGACAACACCAGCGAGCAACACATCATCCAGGAAGCTGCCGAAACAAAGAACAGGAGATGTGTGGATCTTAAGGAAATAGCCAAAGGAGTGAAAAAAGAAAGGTGGGAGACAACAATTTTGGAAGTTACACAATAGAATGAACAACGGGCGCACAGCAAACTCAATGCTGGATATCAAGAACTTTGATGGAATGGCTATTCTGAGAGATGATGTTAGCAAAGGAGAATCCTTTCTTAAAATATACATCACACAGACTGATCAAAGTGATGCTGAGACAAGGAAAGAGGTATGCCAGAGTTTCATGCGGGACGAGGTATATGACAACATCATCACAATAGATTTGGTCAAATCTGTGCTAAAAACCAACAACAACACAACGCCAGGTCCAGATGGGATACAGTACAACCACTTTAATGAGCTCAGTGACGAGGAACTGGAAAAAATTGTGGATGACAACAACAGCAGCATCAGGACATCAACTGTACCAGAAGAGTGGCTGCACAGTTATTTAAAGCCACAACCAAAACCGGGGAAGAATCAAAGAACTCAACGGGTACCGCATTATCACCATGCAAAATGTGTATGGAAAAGTCCTAGAAAAAGGCATTGCAAGAATACTTAAGAATGAGCTAGAGAACAACGGGAACCTACCTAAGGAGTTAGGGAGTTACAGACCCAGAAAATAAACTTGGAACAACGCAGGCACCTTTGTGTACGATGTATATGTAGACTTTCAGAGAGGAGAAGATACCGTGGCAATTGCATTAGATCTGGAAGATGCTTACAATCATGTAAATTGTGAGAGGCTGATGTGTGCTCTGCTAGATTGCGACGTAAATCCGTGGATTGTTGGGTAGATTGCACTTGCAATGCTAAAAAGAAAAGTGGCTTTGCGATGTGGTCAATGGATTTCAAGCCCACAGGTGATAAGACCAGGACTCCCACAGGGCTCACCCTTATCGCCCATACTGTTCAATGTCTACACTCCTCGTATTGCAACGCTGAACAGCGTTGGGCCAGGGAGAATACTAACATTTGCAGATGACATCTTGGCCTACCGGCAAGGACGGGATCGGCGGAAAATGACACATGAATTACAGCAAGAGGTTGATAAAATCATGGAGTGGTGTGCTGAATCGACCGCAGTGATCAAAAGGCCGTAGCACTGTGGTGCTCTTTAAACAATCGAATAGTACTGACAGATGTCCCAGAGCTGACGGTAAATGGACAGAATATTCAAAGATGTCAGAAGATGCGGTATCTGGGGGAGTGATTTTCAATCGCTGTCTATCCTTCAAAGATCACATAGATGGTGTTGTGGAAAGGGCAAAGAAGGGCTTGAATGCAGTGAGGGCCATGGCGGCTTCGGGAATGGAACAAAGGCAACAGCTTCTTATGTATCAGCAGCTGGTCTTGGCCGTAATCGATTATGGGCTCGGAGTATTGACCTTGACAAAAACCCAACTGGACAAGTTGGATCGAGTTCAAAGTGAAGCCATGCGCATCATACTAGACTGCACCAGGGATACGCCAATTATCTGTATGAGGCATGTATTGGGCCTCATGTCAGTGGGAAACAAACACAAATTGGCTCAGGTCAGGGCGTACATGAGGATGGCGGCTGATAAGCAACACCAACTTCACGAAGCCATTGGAGCAATCAAGGGAAATCGCCTAAAACGAGGAGCTTCTTGGATGGCTGAGGCTGAAAACACCATCAAGGAAGTCTGCCCGCTGGAAGATATAAGGCGGGGTGAAGAATAAAAAAAAAGATGAATGAGAGACAGCAGGGAGATTTTGGGAAGGTAGTGATTACGCTGAACAGAAAATGTAGAGAGTGGCCGCAGGGGGCGACAGATGCTGAGATACGACAACTGATTGAAGAAAACTCACGGCACGGAAATAGGTGGTATACACGGATGGATATGTTAAACGAGGGGGAAAATCTGGATGGGGCTTCTCAGCAAGGGTGAGTGGCAGATTGGTGCAGGAACAGCAGAGAGCATACGATATGACAACATCTAGCATGAGAATGGAGACAGAGGCAATCACTCAGGTTCTCAAATGGGTCACAACAACTCGACAAGAACATGTGATCTTTGTCACAGACTCTCAGGGCACTTTGAGGAAGATTGAAAGTGGGAACCTTAGAGCTGAATGGACAGAGCTCCTAAAGAAGACAACACTGAAAAAGATCATGTGGATCTTCACCCCAGGACATGCTGGAGTCAAGGGCAATGAGCGGGCTGATGAGCTCCCTGGGAAAGCAAAACCAGAAGGGAAGCTGTGCCCTGACAACCCTGAAATTGTACGTACAGTCAGGGGAAAACAAGAAAAAGAACAAGAAGAGTCGGAATACCACCATCTTGAGCGACTTCGTGAGCTTGAAATTGGATAGGGCGCCTGCAGAAGTTCAAGACTTAGTGGGAGGAGCAGAAGGCTATGGAATCAACCATTGCTTAGAACCGTCAGCATCTACACACTTCGAGATGTGCTTCTTCAGGGTTCGGAGCGCTTATGGGAATGCCCCTTGGGTAGTGATGTCGGTCCTTCACACAAGTAAACAAGTAAGTAAAGTCAAAGGAGGGACCAGCTTGGCAATGGGAGGCGCCATAAATCCTACCCCAGCCCCCACTGCCTTGTGGGTTTTCAACGAATGTCAAAAGCTAGCAAAGAAAACTGAACACTAACCTGCGGAAGGCAAAGGGAAACCAATGCTTTAAATCTCTTAGAAAAATATCTAAAAATTATCCAAGGCTTTCGGTAAAGTTAGACATGATGAGCTATTTGAAATATTGAAAGGTCTAGACATAGAAGGAAAAGATCTAAGAATCATCAGGAATTTGTACAGGAATCAAAACTATGCCTTAAGAATTAATGGAATGTAATAAGAATACAAGCAGATTAAACTAGAATTGAGGTAAAGAGGCATTATGTCACCAGACGTCTTTAAAATATACGGTGAATCTATCCTTAAAATTATAAAAGGATGTCCAGTTCTCGAAGTGAATGACCAAAATATTGATAGCATCAGATATGATAATGAAGAAGTTTTAATAGCAGACTCAGAAACGGACCTTCAGTCGCTTATAGATAAAGGTGTAACGAAAAGTGAAGGTACAGGAAGTTGAATGCGAAAAAACAGAATTTATGGTAATATAAAAAGCCGTGAACGCCATTCATCATCTCAATGGCGATATTATCAAAAATGTTCAAGAGTTGAAATATCTAGGATATGCTGTTACGTACAAAGACAGTTTCAATAAAATGTCCAATTCTGAAAAATACAAATATCTTAATTACCACCAAAATGAAAGTTCTGAAATACTATGCATAGTCAACCCTTCCATGTGGCTGTAAAAGCTGGACAATCACTAAAGACAGTGAAGATGAAATAGAAGTAACAAAAATGTGGTCTTTATGAGACCACTGAGAATTTAGAGTGAAAAGAAATCAAATGAAACAGTACTTGAAGAAGCCCATGTGGACCCCTTACTAACAAAAACAATGAGGAAAAGAGAACAGTTTCTGGGAGACTTGAATAAACATAGAGGCCTTGAACATTTAGTTCTCACTGGAGAAATTAAAGACAAACGAGGCAGGGGAAGACCAGAGCTACCTATTTGGAGAGCCTAGACAGATGGTTGACGGTGAAAGATCAGTACAATTTAGCTTTTTTTAAAACATTTGACCAATGAAATGAAGAGAGGACCATGATCGCCGATGTCTGTCTCAGATCTGGCACTTGATGCTGATGATGAAGATCAACTGAAGTAAGAAATTGATATTTCGTTCTAGCTTCATAGAACCATTGTTATGTAAGAGGGTTTCCATCCACAGCCATGTCATCAAACCTGCAAGGGAAGTGGGGGGGGGGGCATAACTGTGTATTGTATTTTTCCATCTCGTAAACTATTTATCATTTCAGGTCTCGCTGTGGCTGACCTGTGCTCTCTGGTGGCCATGATGTGGATGAGCATCTGCGTGAACCCGCTGTTTTACCTCTCTGATTTGCCCTTTGAGCCCAGGGAAGTCATGCACCTCACGGGAGCCACACCCCGTTACCTCGGTGCAAAAATCTCGACTTTTATTACCGCCTTTATCACCTTCGAGCGATGCCTGTGTATCGCTGCCCCTCTGAAGGTGAAGACGATTATCACACCTGCAAGGACAAAGATCATCATTATCTCCATTTACATCACCATGTCTATTTTGCTTATTCCCTTCTGCCTTGGAAACAGACTTGAGTGGGTTTTCGATTTCACCATGAATGCTACTGTATTAAAAACTACGTTCACGGCCGAGAGAGAACTGCTGGAAGCCATAACGTATGTCACCCAAGGCGTATTTACTACGACGCTTTCTTTCGTCTTCGTCATCTGCTGTACCATCGTGCTTGTCGTCAAACTCAATAGTAAAACAAAATGGCGGCAGGCCACAGCTGCCAAGGATGACCGTGCAGCGGAAAGAGTTGGGGTCAAAGATCAAAAGGTCGTCAAGATGGTGACCTTCATCGCTGTCATTTTCATCGTCTGTTCGTTACCTCCGACAATCCTGTTTTTCTATATGCTGTTTGACAAAGATTTCCATATTGATGGTGTCCATCAAAATCTCTTTCTTGCCGTATTTTTTTCATCATTCATAACAGAAACTCTCAACTCCAGTGTGAATATAATTGTGTATTTGAAAATGAGTTCAAAATACCGAGCTGTTTTTATGAAAATATTTTTTAACAAGGAGGAAAAATAGCTTTTCACCTTTAGAGGAAGATTTGTCTTTTTTTTTTATCATGAACGAAGAAATAACGATACGTTTCCGATAAGCTAAGATATTCGATATTATGTTTTTTGTCCAGATGTTGGCACATGCGTATGGTGTTTCACTACACACACACACCCACCCACACACACACACACACAA
>NW_004797685.1:234563-236679 GCF_000002075.1 Aplysia californica
AGAACAATAAATTGGCTCGTTTTGTATTATTTTTTAATTACCAATTAGACCTGTTTTCAAAAAAAGGATTTGAAGCATTAAGCATCGCTTTGGTTTTGTTCTCTTTTTTATTGTTTGGAGGTAAGGTGGAGGTGGCAAATTAGACAATACAGAACAGGAAATGGATAGGATTCGACAACAAATATGTTAAGCCTATTAGAAGTTACATGGGAGGGGACAGGTTTGATCAAAAGAGATTCCAAAATTATTGTATATTCAGTATGGAAACCCATGAAACAGGGGTAGCACATGTAATTGTATTTGATGGAGCAACAGCAAAGAGTATCAAAGGTTTAGGGGAGCGTCGGATTGAGTCATCGTGGCGAAATTGGAAGGAAAACCTCATAACGTAAAAGTCATCCAAGCATAAGCACCAACATCAGAGCATGATAACTTTATGAAGACCTTGTTAAGGCAGTGAAAAGGCTAAAGTCTCAGGATGTAAAGTTAATCATGCGGGATTTTAATGCAAAAGTAGGAGGTATATGCATAGAAGATATAGTTGAGCTGTGTGGGCTGGGTAAAGAGAATAAACGCGGCGAACGACTCTTAGAATGCTGCAGAGAAAATAATTTCGTGATTTCAAACAACTGGTATGAAAATCAGCCAAGAAGACGATACACTTGGAAGAGCCTTGGCGATATACCTAGAAACCTAAATAGACTTCGTACTCATTCGAAAACATTTTAGAAATGCAATAAAATGATTTAAATCATTGCTAGCAGCAGCCTGCGATAGGGACCATGTACCAGTCAAGTGAAAAATGCAGAAATCACTGTAAAAAAAAATGTAAAAGTCATAGTGCCATCATAGATTTGAGATACATCTTTTAAGGACAAATCAGGAATTCAAATAACATGTCTCCAAAGATGTGACCTATACGCGGAAAACACTACTAAATCTGAAAAACTGTGGTAGTTGCGGGGGGGGGAGGGGTGAAAGACTCAATAAGAAATCCATGGAAGAACAGATCCACCCATTTTTTAAAATGGAAGAGAGAAAGCAGACAAAATCGAAAATGGAAAAGTAAAACACGTTCAATTGGGAAATAGAAAACGAAAAGAATCAAAAGAAGCATGGGAGAATGATCAGTGTCAACAAATAGAGAAGGAATCAAAACGAAGAAAGGAAATACGTGCATTCCAACAACAAAAAAGAAGTAAGTAGGATAAAAGAATGCTCAAATACAGAAAATTTAAGATAAAAAAGAAGAGATGTTTTAATGGACAAAAGGGATGTCTTAAACAGATGGTCTGAATATGTAGAAGAACTTTTCAAAGGTAGCAGAGAAGAAAAACGCGTAATCAAGAAACAATTAAATGGACCACCAATACGGAAAGCAGAAGTACAAGCTGCCCTTGCGAAAAAGAAACAAGGAAAAGCCACAGGGCCAAACAATATCCCCATTGACATGATTGTCATGCTAGAAGAACTAGGCACTGAAATAACAAAAAAGATCTTAACTTCTGTCTATGACAGCGGTGAGATTCTAAAAGATATGATGAAGTCAATTTTTCAACTTTACATAAGCACAATGTGCCACTGAATGTGATATGCATAGAGCAATTTGCCTCATGGGTCACTTTACAAAAATATTTTGCTGCGAGTTCTAATGAGAAAAATGAGAAAAAGTCTAAGACCAGACGTATCTAACACACAATTCAGCTTCGTTTCAGACAAGGGCACCAGAAATGCTATATTCACTTTAAGTGTTAATGGAAAGATGTAGGGAACTTGAAGCACTGAAAGATCTGTATATATGCTTCCTAGATTATTCAAAGACTTTCGATAACATAAAACATGATTAGCTATTTAAAACACTGGAAGAGCAAGACATAGAAGGAAAAGATCTAAGATTCATCAGGAATTTGTAGAGGGACCAAAACGCTGCTGTAGTAATGAATGGAGAATACAGCGAAAATAAGCAGATCAGAAGAGGAGTAGGGCAAGGATGTGTTATGTCACCAGACCACTTTAACATAAACAGCGAAACAATCACATCCGGTTTAATGGCGGCTGAGGTCAGTCGCTGTTTCTTAGCTCCTGTGTTATCGGTGATTTTGATACGGATTTCAGT
>NW_004797685.1:240837-243337 GCF_000002075.1 Aplysia californica
ATTATTGGGCACTCTCATACGCACATTTTTCTACTAATCAGATGGCGTCAATATCATAGACATGGGCAAGGGACAAAAAAAAACCAAAAAAAAAACAGCGAAACAATCCTTAGAAACATAGAAGAATGTCCAGGTCTCAAAGTGAATGGAGAAAATATTAATAACGTCAGATATGCCGATGACACAGTTTAAGTAGCAAATTCAGAAAAGGATCTTCAATCACTTCTAGGTACTGCTGTAAAGGAATGTGAACGTAAAGGGGTATTTTATGTGAAGAAAACACTACATGACGATAAGCAGTAAATCATATTTATAATGTCATAATCAAAGGCGAAAAGAACAAACAAGTTCTACAGTTTAAATATCTAGGATATATAATAACATCTAATTCCAAATACTCGACCGAAATAAAAACGAAAAATTGCAATGGCTAAGGCTAGTTTTAATTTTTATTTTAATGGGCCACATTCTGAAAAATAGAAATATCTCAATGACTACCAAACGAAAGTTCTTAAATAGTGTATATTGTCAACCCCTCTATTTTGTGGTCAATGCAGGGCAATTACTGTGAAAATAAAATAAAGCAACTACAATGAGGTTTTTAAAGAGATTGCTGGGAATATCTTAGAAGGAACAGAAATCAATTGAGGTAGCACTTGAAGAAGCCCACGTGGACCGATCGCTGATAAAAACTATCAGAAAAATACTAATGCCGTTTTGGGACACACGAAAAGACAAATCTAGCTCTCAATGTTAAATGAAGGCAAACGAGGCAGGGGTAGGCCAAGTGCAACCTATTTGAAGAACCTAAACATATGGGCGTCAGGAAAAGATCAGGGTGACGTAGCTTTTTTAACGAGCATTTGAGCTAAGGAATGATGGAGCACCATGATAACTGATATCTGCCTCAGATCTCGAACTTGATGATGATGATATCAGAAACCGAAAAAGGCGCCCGAAAATTAAAGGGATGGAATCGGTCATATAATTGCTGTTACCCTTGATTATTTCCTTGCAAATATTTGGTTTCAGTATTTCAATTTCTCTCTGAATTAAAAATGAATAAATAACTTTTTTATTGATCCCAGAAGGGCAATTGGGTTTACAACGGCAAAATACATATATACGTAAATATATAATAGTAAATACATTCATACATAAATACATACATATACAGGCACACATAAATACACAGTTACACCAATACAGAACAATTTCACAATTATGTCATTGCTGGCATTGGTAGCACACTCAATCTTTCTTTTTTTTATGTGTTCCCCATGTGATTTGACAATGGCAAAGAGTCTGATTCTGTTAAGAGAACTACATGTATTTTTACATCTGTGGATGCCTAAACAACCAAGTAGTTCCGTGGAGACGATCCGTACTTTAGAATAGACGTTCACTATGATGAATGTACATGTTGATTTTTTTTTTACCTGTACAACTTTTTTCTTAATATATCACATTAAAAATTGTTCTAGGGAGCTATAATTTGGAACTGACATAATTCTTTCAAAAGGAATTTGTTTGACACAAAATCCACGAAGAAAAAACATATTTTCAAAACGGAAATGGTTTTTAAAAAAGCACCCAAAAAACGCAATTTTTAAAAATCTTGTAAAGGAAGTTGTGAAAAGATTGGTTGACCCTTTTCTTTATATTTTGCTTTGAAATTTAATTGTCCATCCCTGTAACATTTAAACAATATTTGATTTCTTTTGCAGAGTTTTTTTTTTTAACTATCAGTTTAATCCTGGAATTCATAGAAGCATATATGCCCTCCTTTGGACTCGACACATTTTTAAAGCGTTGATGGAAATGTTCAATGGCGCCCAAACACAACGACCTGCTAGACCATGGGTGTTTAAAGCCGCATACACAGTTCATATTCAGTATGAAGTGGCTTCTAGAGACAATAAACAGTATTTTATGGAGTAAACATATCCCGAGGGTGAAAATGGGTTTTGCACTAAACCAAAATGTCATCGAGGAAATGATCCCGCTTTTCAAAACAATCAAGGAATCATGAACACATTGCCATGCTCTGATCCATGTCATCTCAGCCTAGCAAAGATGAAAATGGTGTTGTCGTAGGTTAAGATTTGTCTTGAGAATGCAGACTGTTGACGAGTACGAAAGTCCCTAGCTGCAGATCGTCTACGGACAGACGTCTCATAGGAAATGGCCACTGAAAACTACACTCTGGTGACATTTAAAGGGCTGCATATGGTGCCTGTTCGACCTGAAGTTGTCATTTTTAGGAAATTTTTAGTTCTGATTCGCAATAGATCCAAACTGTAGGAACTTCTCTATTGATGACACCAAGGTCTTGAGGGCACCAAAGCATTTTTTCTTTTCATGTCGTGCGCAAAACTTACGAAATGTCAGGGATGGTGAGCTTGTGGAGAGGTAATGTTCAATACAAAAAGCGCTCTGCTCTTTACTAAACTTAACCATGATCTCAGCAGGCAAACGAAATTTTTGAAAATGATATTTG
>NW_004797685.1:245837-258741 GCF_000002075.1 Aplysia californica
AGTTTGGGTGGTTTTCAAATGACAATATTATTTATTATTATGTACAGTCCATTTTTCAGACATACAATCAGAATCGTAATTTTAAGTAAAAGTATCACAAAGTATGTCTAGATGGAGACCAAAACTGTTTTGTTTCAAATGAAATAGTCTATCTTTTTACACCAATTGTTGTTATATCGCTTCATTATAACACCCGTCTCGCTACAACGAATGCCGCTGCATCTTCTTTCCTCAACCCCCCCCCCCTTTTTTTTCTCTCCGGCCAATGGCCTTCATTTTGCCCTAATGGTGCGTTCTATAGTGACCCGGAATTACGTCAAAGTACACGATCTAGGATTTAATACTACAAATCTATGGTAGCAACCTAAAGTGTGTAGCCAATAAGATTCCTCCAGAAAATGAAGGTCGTACAAGAAAGCACAGAGCTCGTGAGTTCTGGGCGTGTTTACAGAAAAGTTAATTTTTGTCATGATTTTAGGGAGTATACTTTATTATTCACCATTTTTAAAAAAAAACAAATTTAGAGACTGCATTCATTTCTAAATGACAAGAAGATAAATATGATTGATGCCTTCACTCAATAATGACAAAGAGTTGAACGAAGCAGCCCCATGCCAATTCGAGCAAGGGGGGGGGGGGGGACCCTGGAATCTTTGAGTTTTAACACTTACTTTACTTTACTTTATTTTTCCTCTTGTACCGGTGGGTGTCGCGGGGAGACACAGGCGTCTGTCTGAAGCCAGGCGAGTTGCCTGTAGGAGGGACATTCTGCGAGCTCTGAGGGTGTCTGCTACAGATTCACTTCAGCGTTCCCTTGGCCTTCCCCCGGTTCTCCAGCCAGAATATAATTCATGTGGTATGCCTTCAGAGCTGGTTGACTTGGGAGTACCCGTGTGAGGTGTCAGATCTTTTGTTTTTCAATGTGTGGTAGGACTGGTGTTGCTCCTACCGTGTCCCTTGTGATTTAATTATTTTTTTGTTTGGTCTCTTCTTGTCTTGTTAGTCTCTCTTCTTAAACATTTCATCTCGCATTTTAAAGACAAAAATTAATAATAATAATATCGCGGTTGTTTATATCTCGCTAATTCCTGGTTTAGACTCATAGGTAAAGAGCGATATGTTTAGAATAAGTTTCTATCTTTCTACAACATACAAAGAGGTCACCAGCGTCTGTAGAGTAATGTTTAGGGGCTTCGCTGTCGCACGTAAAAGACACATGCTTGACTCTTATGTGGAGTGAATTTGTTATCGAGTATCTCGTCTGTCTTTCTGCTGTGACATTGTATATCTCTCAGCCAAGGTAGACCTTAACAGGCAGAGTCGAAGCCTGCCTCTCATATGATCGAAATAAACTATGTTGATGTGCTGTAAAAAATAAACAGAAAACAGAAAAGTACAACAAAGCAAGACAAACTTCCAAAGATTAAGCGCACGAGGAGCTGTGTGATCCAGTGGAAATGTTCACTTTTGACATGTCATTATAATGATAAAGTGAGCTGAAATCGATGATAAAAAATGCTCTGTGTTTGTTAGTGCGACTGCAGGTGGACTCACTTATTGACAAAATAATTGGTACACCCGTCTGCAGGTTTCTAATGATCTACTCATGATAAGCTGCATTAGGGAAAAAAACGGTTATGGTATTAAACGCTCACGGGAGCAGCCAGACGAAACAAGTCGATAGTGTCACCACGATGGCTGCGACATTTAAATCTTTATGATTCCGTGCTGAATGTTTACTCAAATAGTTAAAATAATGGGGTAATAGTATATTAGATTGTAAAGCGCTTAGAGCTTGCTGTTGAGGGGAAATTAGCGCTATACTAAATATGCTCTTTGTTATAATAGACTTTCAGCACTGACGTTTAGTATAACTGAACAAATCCAACTACACTAAAAAGAGACAAATGGCCAGTCTTTCTCAATATAATTTTGTTGATATTATTAAAACAATTAATGTATCCAACTTTATATATCTTTGAAGGTACAATCGTCATCTATATTAAGACTATCTGCCATAGTGTTCGAGCGTATCGCAGGAACACAGGGAAAACAAAGAAAGAACTGTGTTACACATAATGGTGTTAGACATTGTTTAAGTCTTGGTTTCCTTTGTACTGAGAATATAAATCAAGATCTCTGAGTGAAATAAGGGAGGAGCTTAGCACAAAAGTAACAATGGTAGCGATGTCCCAAACGCCTCTCCAACCCAGAATGTCGTCTTCAAACCTGGTGGTAAACAATTCGACTGACTCTCGCGACGACAGCGTGCCTATAACGACGTCACCTTCTCCTTCACATTATGACATCGTAAGCGACGAGCAGTGGTACATTGTCCAAGTGGTCAACGTGGTGGTCATCTCTGGTCTCCTCAGTCTATTCGGCGTGGTCTCCAACATCATCAACATCGTGGTGTTTGCCAAGCAAGGCTTTCAAGACAGCATGAACATCAGCCTTATGGGTGAGACGGAAATAATCAGATCTACAGCTACTTACAGTTAACGTGTCTATCAATCAGTCTTGGAAAAGAACATAACCCAAATAATTGAAGTGAATATAATAGATAGAATGATGAAATATAGCACACAGCACAAAAGTGAAGTGGCTATAATAGACAGAATGATGAAATACTCGTATAGCACCCAGCACATCTACATACTGACGGTAAACTGTTCTATTGTCCTAAGCCCGAAATTATTATTTTAGACTAAGAGAAAGAAAAAAAAGTGTGAACTTTTCAAAAAAAAGTTTACCTTAACTTCATATCCTTTTGGCTTTTTTTTACCACGGAATAGGAAGCTGCGTTTTTCTATGTTAAAAAATTCGTGGCCTTGGTAGATCTAAATCGCTGGCTGATAATACCTTTCTCTCCTAAGCCAGATACACAAGTGAATACTTTATGCTAAAGGCGTATACACAATACAATTCGTGACTGCAGAGCCCACCGATAGCAGACACAATTCGTGTATTGATACGCACATCGTGAATATATAGAGTGAAATAATTTAGACATTCTCATTTTCATACTTAAAACTGGAGCCGGTACTAACTGAAAATCTGAGGCTAAATAAACAATTGTACCCCGTCATACTTACGTCACACTGCGACTGTGAGGAATGCTACTCAACAACACAATGGACATACAAATAGTTGAGACAAGCAACCATCTTATGCATTACGAATACAAGTGCAGCTCGATTACAAATCATTAGGGACCCACATGCAATGCTTTAATTTTTGTTCTGCCACTTATAGGTTCGCAAGTGAAATGCGGTAAATTTGCTCCAAATTGAATAGGTTAGGAACTGTGACGTTTAGAGAAATAAGGTTCGCAAGTGTAATGCTCCCATGACAAAAGTTAGCAGAGAAAATGAACACTAACCAGGGGGGGGGGGGCAAAAGGAAGCTCTTGCTGTAATCTCCAAGAAAACGATCTAAGATTATTTAAAGTTTTCGATAAGGTTAAACATGGTGAGCTATTTAAAATAATGGAAGCGCTAGACATAGAAGGAAGAGATATAAGAATCATCAGGAATTTGAACTGGAATCAAAACGATTAGTGGGGATTACAGAAAATAGAAGCAGATTAAATTAGGAGTGAGGTAAGGATGCATTATGGCACCAGACCTTTTTAACATATACATTGTATCAATCCTTAGAATTATAGAAGAATGCCTAGTTTTTGAAGTGATTGGCCACAATATTAATAGCATCAGACATGCTGAAGGAAAAACTTTAATACCAGACTCAGAAAAGGATATTCAATCGCTTCTAGATGTTGTTGTAACGGAAAGTGAAGATATAAGGTTATTGTTGAATGTTTAAAAAACCCACAAAATGCATGGTAATATAAAAAGCCGTGAATCCCCTTTACAATCTCAAAAGCAGAAATATTAAACGAGTTCAACAGTTTAAATATCTAAGATATGCCTTTAGATATGATGCCAAATGCTCCACAGAAATAAAACAAAGAATTGCAATGGTTAATAATAATAATAATAATAATAATAATAATAATAATAATAATAATAATAATAATAATAATAATAATAATAATAATAATAATAATAATAATAATAATAATAATAAATTACACTTTTATTTGTCCCAGAAGGGCACTTTGTTTTACAATGGCAAACATACATACATAAATACATGATTATAGATACGTACATACATAAATACATACATGCATAAATACATATATAAACACACACTATTACACAAATACAGAACAGTTTACAAACAATGCCACTGTCGGTCGCCACTGTGCAGCGCCCTGAAATTTGAGCTAGGGTTGTCGTGTCTTGCTCAAGGACACACTCCAGTGACCACCCATCTGATCCCCGTGTCACCGACACTTGCTTGACATTGCTTGAGTCAAAACTCACTACTCACTTAGCCACTGGAGTACAATGTTTCAATAAAATTAGCCCTACCCTGAAAAAGAAAAATATCTAAAATGAACGTTTTAAAATACTATACATGGTCAACCATTCCATGTTATGGCTATGAATGCTCGACAATCACTAAAGGCAGTGAAAATGAAATAGAAGTAACAGAAATATGGTGTCTTAAGGGATCTCTGAGAACTTGGAGTGCAAAGAAATCAAATGAAACAGTGCTTGAAGAAGCCCATGTGACAAAAAACAATTAGGAAAGGTCGTGAACATTTAGCTTTCACTGGAATAAAATAAACGAAAACGAGGCAGGGGCACACCCAGAGCAACCTATGTGAAGACGCTAGACAGATGGGTGACGGTGAAGGATCAAGACAATGTAGCTATTTATAAAACATTCGAACAATAGAATGAATGGAGAAGCATCATCGCCCATGTTTGTCTCAGATCTGGCACTTGATGATGATGATGATGATGATGATGATGATGATGATGATGATGATGATGATGTACTAAAGAAAAAAAAAGAAATTTCATTCTAGCTTCGTTTAACTCTTTTCATGTCAGAGGGTTTGAACAGCCATGTCACCTAATCTGCAAGGGAAAGGGGGGGGGGCAAAACTATGTATTCATTTTTCCACCACGCAAACTACTTATCATTTCAGGTCTCGCTGTGTCTGACCTGTGCTCCCTGGTGGCCATGATGTGGATAAGCATCTGCTGGAACCCGCTGTTCTACCTCTCTGATTTGCCCTTTGAACCCAGGGATATTATGTACCTCACGGGAGTCACGCCCCGTTACCTCGGTGTCAAAATTTCCACTTTTATCACCGCCTTTATCACCTTCGAGCGATGTTTGTGTATCGTTGCCCCTCTGAAGGTGAAGATGATCATCACACCAGCAAGAACAAAGATAATCATTATCTCCATTTACATCCTCATGTCCATTTTGCTTATTCCCTTCTGCCTTGGACACAGACTTGAGTGGGTTTTCGATTTCACCGTGAATGCGACTGTATTAAAAACCACGTACACGGCCGAGAGAGAACTGCTGGAAGCCATTACGTATCTCACTCAAGCCGTATTTACTACGACGCTTTCTTTCATCTTCGTCATCTGCTGTACCATCGTGCTTGTCGTCAAACTCAATAGTAAAACAAAATGGCGGCAGGCCACTGCTGTCAAGGGTGACCGTGCAGCAAAAGAAGTTGGGATCAAAGATCAAAAGGTTGTTAAGATGGTGACCCTCATTGCTGTCATCTTCATCGTCGGTTCCGTACCTCCTACTCTCCTGTTTTTCTACATGTTGTTTGACAAAGATTTCCATATTGATGGTGCCTATCGAAATCTCTTTCTTATCGTTTGGTCTTCATCATTCCTAACAGAAACTGTCAACTCCAGCGTGAACATATTTGTGTATTTGAAAATGAGTTCGAAATACCGAGCAATGTTTATGAAAACAATTTTGAACAAGCAGGAAAAATAGCTTTTCACCGAAGGAGGAAAATGTCTTTTTAATAATGAACGAAGAAATGACAATACTTTTGTATCATGTTTCACTGCACACGCGCACACACATACACACAAACACACACACACACACACACACACACACACACACACACACACACACACACACACACACACAACAAAGACCCTCAATAACAAACTGGCACCAATAACATCTACACTCAGGTGTGCATATGCGACAGTTACTTTGGTGTATTGTCTGTCTTCAGTCTACTTTCTTCCTTCTTTTTTCCTTTCCCCCGAGCTGACCGGGAAATAAAATAAAAATAGTCTGCTATCCCATCAAAAAGAGTTGCCATTCCCCCTCTGATGGGATACCACTCGTATGTCACTAGCTCTCTGGCTTTGAGAGTGACATCTTTTGTCCGTACTTGATTTGTCTTCTGTCCCGCTACCTTTCTTTCGGATCCATCGATCAAGTCTCCGGTCTAGCAAGAAATTGACTCCGAATCCCCACAACAAGGAGAATCCTGATGGCGGTGAGATGCGACCAGGGATCCTAGTGGCTGGGGTGTGGCGTCCCTCACCAACACACCCCTTTGGCCCTGGATTCGGTCTAGGTGGGCGGGTGTAGTGGCCTCCTGCACTCAATCGGTTATGACTGGTTCGTAGAACTGGTTTACAGTCAATCTTGGTTAGAAGGCAGGATTTCTTGCTGTCTGAATGGGAGTATACCTCCAGGGTGGCTATGACACCAGCCATGGACTTTTGAGCGGTGTCCCCTTGTTTCACTAGGTGGCGGGTTGGGAGCCGTGGAGATGAACAAATTATAAAATTTTGAGATAACAGTAAACAAGTCTCCCCTACCCCAATTCTCAGCAAGTTCTTGTCAGGAGGAGTAGGTGCGAATCCTCTCCAGGGTAATCGGAAAAAACTAAGGGAAGAAAATGTGAGCGTCTGGGACCTGCCAAAACGGATGACGTTAGGATGGTCACCTTATCTAGTGATCTCCTCAGCTGAACAAGCAAAAAAGTAGCATCGCGTAGAGTCTTTTGCCATTGCCAAACAATTAAGGGGGAGGGGTGGAGCTACACCTGAAGGCTATCTCGCTTATTACTGAATCAATTTTTACCAAATTTTACACATATAACAAGCATAGTATGGAGTCTTAAAATCCGCAATCAAATTTGAGAAAAAAAAGTTTCGTTTCTATGGATACGGCGGCCAAATTGCATTTTGTTGACATGTCTTACGTTATGAATACCGCACTTATTTTGCTTGGAAACTGATTGGTTTTATGCATGCATGTTAGCAAACATTATATCTAAAGATCTGTGTGTTGATTTTTTCGTAAACGAATTAGAACATTTTTAGACAATTTTTTTTACTGAGGTAGTTTTCAAGTTCACAAAAAATCCCTAAAAATTTACACTTAGACGCCACCAACAAGAATCTATTCCATATATCAAAAATTCAACCTACAAACTTTTAGTATTACATCTTCTCTTCATTCGGTGAAAGTTTCATGAAGATTGGATGAAAAGTGGTCGAGTTATTCAAAAAAGCATTGAGAAATCGCTGAGAAAACAGTCGATAAAGAGAAATAAAATACTGACTTTATGGTGACCAACATGCCCGGTATGGGAAGAAATAAGTCTTTTAGTGGTTCTTATGCGATGAAATAGTTGTAGGAGAGGCTGAGGAAGCTAAAAATGCCTACAACTCAAATTCCATAATTTTGAGCCCTAATCGGGACTATGGTGGTGCAGCCCCCCCCCCCCCCTCCTTAAGAACCTGGGGCATCCCAAAAACGGAAGGAAGGCTCCCGCCAGGGGTCTTGACTTATTCTACCAACGTGACGAACTCCTCCTGTTATGGAAATGTACGTCGTATGGGGGCAACCCTGTAGGTATTGAGCCTCATAGTAGTTTCAGTACTTCCAGATGTGTTACAATAAACCGCAACCTGGATGGCTGTACATTACTGTACAGAGGAAGAATGGTCGTGCCACAGTGCGGCGAGATGGAAAAGAAGTCTGCACCAAGACTTGAATATTAGCTTTTGATTGACCAAGACATCCGAAAAAAACTGTCGCTTGAACACTTAGAAACCGAGTTTTAACCGTAAAAACATAACCTGGTGTGTTGCTTTGATTGTCAGCGATTTGGACATGCAAAACTAAAATGCTTCGGGATGCTGTTTGCCCTCACTGTGGTAAAGAGGGTTACTCAGAGAAATCATGCTCGTCAGTTCCTCGGTTCCCAAATTGTCAACAGGGAGGACATCCAGTATATTCACAGGACTGTCACAAGTAATCAAATGAAAATTCCATCTAGACCCACCGAGCAAAGTTTGGAGACATCTTTGCCCAGTCTAAGGCAGCAGTCGTCCAAATGGGATTAGATCCAACACAGACGTCAAATTAATATTTTTAAAACGTTGGCCCTCTCTGATAAATTAAATAGAATTAATCAGGTGATATGTTCATTTCCTCCCTTAGTGAGCATTCAATGACAGGTGAACATGACTACCTTCAGTAATTTTGTGTTAAGTTACTACCCTTGACCAGTCACCTACAAATCAGAACAATAGTTCAGTAACTCGCTCAGAGATTACACCAACACACACACACACACACACACACACACACACACACACACACACACACACATGCACACACAAACCAACAATCAAACAAACAAACACACACACACACACACACACACACACACACACACACACACACTAATACACATACGTGAGTGCGCGCGCATGCACATGTGTGTGTGTTAGTCACGTATCTCAACTCTGACGAAATCCAACAAAATGCTCACATTTTAAAATCCGTCAAAGGCGCTGTAAAATGATTTAGGAAAATGACAAACATTTTTTAACTTAGTCTGACAAAGTTACAGGAGAGTCCCACTAATCGTTACAGAAGTTCTGGGCAGTCAAAGAATGCGCTTTATGTGGCTACAGTCATGAGAGACACACTCCCTTGCTCGGCGTTGAAACGTGATTTACTACTCTCTGGCGCTGCTCTCGAAGAATTTTATTTGTCGAGCAATGTGTTCCACGTTTTGCCTCAGTTCACAATGGTTGGGAAAAGTCTGGACACACATCTGCCCCATAGTTGGAAATCCAAGGGGTTCAGGTTGGGATTGTGTGAAGCTCAGGAACAAGGTATACCACGACCTCTGTTGAAGGGATTCTAGTTCCACTCGATAACTAGAGCTTACAGTGTGCTCCTTCTTGCTTGAACCACGGTCGTTTCCGCTCCTGAGATCCCCCGTAATCTTCCCAATGATCTTCAGCATAGATCAAGAATCTTCAGATAACGATCCACTACCACTGTTGGTATACCATATCAGTGTCAGTGGCATAGCGGTCATGCGCTTCTCCGTCGCAAGACCCAAGTTTGATTCAAAGGTATAGAGAATTTTTATAGAGTATCTCCGTCTTTCTTCTGGGATGTTGTTTCCTAATCAGCCTAGGTTGTCCCTGACAAGCAGGATCGAGAGCTTGCCTTCTAAATGACCCAAGTTGTGTTAATGGAGGCGTGAAACACCTATCTTTCAAAATGTAAATAATATGTATGTATAATATAGAACGACAAGTACACATACACAGAGAGAGAGAGAGAGAGAGAGGGGGGGGGGAGAGGGAGAGGGAGAGGGAGAAGGAGAGAGAGAGAGAGAGAGAGAGAGAGGAGGGAGTGGGGGAGGGGAGGGGGGGGGCAAAGAAGAGAGAGAAAAGTTAATGGTAGAGAGAGGAAGAGGGAGAGGGAGAGAGGGAGAGGGGGCGGAGTCAAATACAATCCTCTCATGTCTCCTTTTTTACTCTCCTTCTCTAAAGCACTCTCTGTTGCTATAGAGCAACATTTGGTTAGGTTTAGCTCAGAAGCACAGTAAGAATATAATATAATACTTTATTGATGAGATCAGAATGATGAACACCCCCGCCCACCTGAATTAGGGCTGCTTGTAGATTAAGCTATTTAATTTACATTGAAAGGCATGGTCACTTTCCCTCAAGAGCCCCCATCCTTCCTTCTGCGTGTTTTCTTTTACTCATGTGTACTCCATGTTACCCAACCATGGATCAGAACCGGACATTGACTGCATCTAGAACGCACGCTTGGATATTTGTACGTATTTGAAGACTTTTTATTGAGGACCCAAAAGTGACACAGTTTTTCTGATAGGTCATACTCATACTGTAGATCTACTAGCTGTTGCAAAAAATATCTACAGTCTGCACATGTCATGCCCCTCCCCTCCCCCAGTGGACCGATTGTGGGATGTTTATTCAATAGACGCTGATGGTGAAAAAATGCACAAACATTTATGACTCTGACTGGCTCGCTGGACAAACTGTTATGTAAGGTCCTAGGTCACTTGAATGTCTGTTTCATGCGTATGGAATGATTTGTTAAAATGAATGAGAAAAAGAGACCAATCATTCCTTCTCTTTTCCAAGAGTTCGATGTCGATGGATCCGAGGTTCACTGTAAAGGCATTCGTTAATGGCACTGTGCAGTGGTACGTTGTCTTTTCCAATAATACATTATTTCCTGTAGTTAGTGCTGAAGCTGTCTCTATTCTTTCGAAAGAAATGCTTGTTCTGTATAGGATTTTCATATAAATAAACGTGCTGATGGCCTTCTGATTATGTTCATGAATGAACGTAACAATGAAATACACTTTGTAATGCAAGCCTTACCAGGACTACACTTTTCAACACTACAACTACTGGTATACGAGTAGCAAGCAAGAAGTTAATCAATGATCACTAAACAAATTTTAGATATTGGACAACACCGCAAAGCGTCCCTGGCACTGTAATATATATATAAGCAAAACTATACTTTACTGGTTCAGCATTACAAATACACAAATACACACACATATCCAGCATTAATGCAACAAATCATACTCATACCTCTCCACCCACCCTCACCTCCCACTCTCTCTCTCTCTCTCTCTCTCTCTCTCTCTCTCTCTCTCTCTCTCTCTCTCTCTCTCTCTATCTATCTATCTATCTATCTCTCTCTCTCTTTCAATCTCTCTCTCTCTGTCTCTCTCTCTCTTCTTTCTTTCTCTTTCTCTCTCTCTCTCTCTCTTTCTCTCTCTCTTTCTCTCTCTCTCTCTCTCTCTCTCTCTCTCTCTCTCTCTCTTTCTCTCCCTCCCCTCTCTCCCGATCTTCTCCCTCCCCTCCCCTTTTTCTCTCGTTCTCCCTCACTCTTTACAAAATAATGACACGCATCATGATAATTGAAAGGACAAACACTGGACATAAACGTGGAATGAAATATGACTGCGAGAGTAGAAACGACTTCTTAGAACGTACAATACATGCAAAAAAGGGAAACTTAGCTTAGATTTACCTGCTCTGTAACCTACTAACAAATGAGGATGAAAGAGAAAATTGGAGAGATTTTGGAGGCAATGAATGAAGGAGAACTCCATGGCCTGCTCCTGGTTTACATTCGTGTAGAGAGAGATTTTATATAGATATGCCAATGTAATATAAAGGGAGACCACTTAATTTTTCTCTGCGAATTTAAAGAAGTTGACAAGTAGTTGTCCCTACATAGCCCTCGTTTATAAACGTATTATATATATATATATATATATATATATATATATATAGGCCTACTAGTGGTGAGCAAAAGAAACGCGAAACCCTGTTGACTTGTGTAATGGTGATCATGTTTGTTTTCCATTATTAACAAAACGGGCTAACTTAAACACAAACTTTTTTCTAGCATTATGAAAGAATACGTAGGGCTTTACTGTTAATATTTAAATTTCAACGAAAAGTATTCTTCAACTTCCGGTTAATGCATCAAAATGTTCAGCAGCGGGTATGGCCACGATTAGATCGGATAACCGCAGTACATCTACGGCACATGGAAGTCATTAGGTTGTTGGTACCGCGTATCGGGATCTGCCTCCATGTCTCATGGATGGCCACATACAGAACCCTCGTGGTTTTCTACCTTGGTTGTCTCCCCTCGATGTCCTGTTATATTTGGTCCCAAAAAATGCTCAATTGAGTTTTAATCCGGGTTAAGGACAGGATGATACTGCAGATTGTCTGCATAGAGGATCCTAAAAACGTCTGCTATTCAAGCGAGCAGCATTGGCACCTTGACCTCGACCTTGACCTCGACATTGACCTTGATTTTGGAAGACCACTGGTCCCAATTTGTGGTTCCATATGAATCTACCCCAGATCTCCTCCCCAACGATTCCTCTCTTTGACACAGTTGTCTCTCGTTTGCCTCTCTCTTGATAAACTCTAAGGTGTCTGTTTGTTGTATCTATGGAGAACAAGCATTTGTCGGAAAAGAGAACCGAAGACCAGTCTCTCAGACGCCAGTTGACATGGTGCTGAGCCCAGATGAGACGCTTTTGGCGAGTGCGTGCAGTCAAAACTGGACTATGGTAAGGTCGGTGACTGGTGACGTCTAAGGCCTACCTGGCGCAATCGTCGGTTCACCGTGTGTCGGTTTCTGGCTCTTCCGTGGGTACCACTTATCAAATCTGAAGTTGTTGTAGCTGTCTGAAATCGATATGTGAGATGCTTCCGAAAAATTTGTCTGTTTGCACCAATCTGGGTCAACCTGATCTTTATCAGTCCGCCGTAAAATTTGTGAGCTGAAAACGGGGTATCACGACCGCCAGTTCTGGAAGATGGAAGACCGAAGAGAGGAGAGAAAATGGAGTGTAGAATTACGCAGGGTGGTGAAAGCCGAAAGGAAGCCACTAAGTCGAGAAACCTCCTGTCGACCAGAAGAACCACCAGACTTGGCACCTGGAATGTTCGTACAATGTACGTGGCAGGGAAGGCACTGCAGGTTGCAAGAGAGATGGAGCTCTACCAACTGGACATATTGGGTCTTTGTGAGACGAGATGGGCGAATGCAGGGGAGTGCCATCTTGCCTCAGGGGAAACAATTCTCTACTCTGGACATCTAGAGGAAATTTCGCCACATACAGGTGTATGATGATTGGAAAACCATGATCGCC
>NW_004797685.1:259589-260559 GCF_000002075.1 Aplysia californica
GTACCATCAGCTTCATGAGCCGCGTAACAAAAATGCTACTTTCAATAAATATAATGAGAATATGAAGTAAAATTCTCCCTTAAATAGACCAAGAACAGTCTGGGTTTATCAAAGGCAACAAAGACACTGTAAATGCCGCATATGTCATCAGAATAACAATAGAACGTGCCCTGGAAGTTCAGAAAGATCTTCATTTTTGCTATATAGACTACACCAGGGCATTCGACAAAGTTAGGCACGACAAGATCACCGACACGCTAGAAATCATCAATATTGGCGGAAAGGATTTGAGGGTTATCAATAACATGTACTGGGATCAAACTGCTGCAATAAGAATAGAAAGCGACATCAGCGAATATATACAGCTTAAAAGAGGAGTCAGACAGGGGGGTGTACTTTCACTAGACTTGTTCTCCCTGTATAGTGCAATTATGAGACTCATAGAAGAAATGACAGGTAAGAAATGCCAGGTATCTCGATAGGGGGACATAACGTAAACATTCTAAAATATGCAGACGGCGCAGTACTAATAGCAGAAGATAAAGAACACCTGCAGGATCTATTAAAAGCCATCGTACAAGAGAGTGACACATGGGCCTAAGCCTTAACATCAAGAAAACTGAAACAATGTTGGTAAGCAGAAAAACGCCAACCCCAACCTGCAATATCAAAATCAATGGTACCACCCTCAAGCAAGTACAACATTATAAATATTTGGAGACCATTATATAATTATATGGGAGATGTCACACTGAAATTAGAAGCTGCATTTGCAAAGCAAAAGCAACCTTCCACAAAATGAAACAGATTCTTCCATACATTAACCTGTCACTGGAAACAAGAAAAATAGTACAGAGTTGTGATTCATAAGACGCATGCTGAGTATCCCATGGACAGCTAGAAAAACAAATAAAGAAGTCTTGATTGAAGCAAATAGCAGACGACAGCTTATGACGAATATACGAAAGCG
>NW_004797685.1:260659-263433 GCF_000002075.1 Aplysia californica
TTGCAAGAGAGATGGAGCTCTACCAACTGGACATATTGGGTCTTTGTGAGACGAGATGGGCGAATGCAGGGGAGTGCCATCTTGCCTCAGGGGAAACAATTCTCTACTCTGGACATCTAGAGGAAATTTCGCCACATACAGGTGTATGATGATTGGAAAACCATGATCGCCGATGTCTGTCGCAGATCTGGCACTGGATGATGACAGAAGGAGTAGGTATTCTGGTAGGTGGATCCTGTCGAGATGTGAACACCAAAATGATATGAGCCCACGGCCTTTCTCCACCCTCCAAACGGCCAATTGATCATTTTCGTTGTACAAGCCTTAAGCGTGGCATTTTCGTTACAAATGCAGGCGAAAAGACTAAACAGATTTTTTACCACGGCTGTTACGGTCAAGCTCAGTTGAATACTCCTCACCCTCTTTCCGCTCATTTAGACCGTGTTTCGAAGACACCACGTAGCTTTTCCCATACCTGATTTACGGGACAAAAACTCAAGTTGTGGGTGACAAACAAGACAGGCGACTTTGGATTACCAAAGACTATATGACATACTACTGATGGTGTAAGTTTCAGTCTTCTACCAATGATGGTTATTTAATTATTGCAAAAATATGTTTTTATCGTTTCTTTTGCTCGCTAATGTATATATTGTGTGTATACACTATATATATATATATATATTGTGTGTATACACTGTATATATATATATATATATATATATATATATATATATATATATATATATATATATATATATATATATATATATATATCTATCTATCTATCTATCTATATATATATATATATATATATATATGTTGCATATATATATATCTATGTAGATATACCAGGTAAGAAAATCCCAGGTATCTCGATAGGGGGACATAACGTAAACATTCTAAAATATGCAGACGGCGCAGTACTAATAGCAGAAGATAAAGAACACCTGCAGGATCTATTAAAAGCCATCGTACAAGAGAGTGACACATGGGCCTAAGCCTTAACATCAAGAAAACTGAAACAATGTTGGTAAGCAGAAAAACGCCAACCCCAACCTGCAATATCAAAATCAATGGTACCACCCTCTAGCAAGTACAACATTATAAATATTTGGAGACCATTATATAATTATATGGGAGATGTCACACTGAAATTAGAAGCTGCATTTGCAAAGCAAAAGCAACCTTCCACAAAATGAAACAGATTCTTCCATACATTAACCTGTCACTGGAAACAAGAAAAAGAGTACAGAGTTGTGATTCATAAGACGCATGCTGAGTATCCCATGGACAGCTAGAAAAACAAATAAAGAAGTCTTGATTGAAGCAAATAGCAGACGACAGCTTATGACGAATATACGAAAGCGACAGGCAAATTTTATTGGACACACAATTCGGAAAGAAGCATTTGAGAATATTGTAACAACAGGCAAGTTTGATGGAAAGAGAGGGAGAGGCAGACAGAGGGAAACGATACTGGTCAAGTTGATAACATGGCTGGGAACAGCAAGAACAACAGACACCTTTGCTGCAACGCAAGACAGAGTGAAGTGGGGGTTCATGATCGCCCGCACCAGCCGGCAAGGCACCGGATGGTGATGAAAATAATAATAATAATAAGAATAATAATAAGAATAATAATAATAATAATAATAATAATAATAATAATAATAATATATTGTCATATTATGATTTTGCGCTGAGGTTCTGTTAGTGTATGTGTTTTACACCCCTACCAACACTACTATAGGCGGACTTCCCAAATTAATGTATATCTCGACAGAACAGTCCAAATTGATATGTGTCGCAGTGCGCTGGAATCAGGTCCTCGTCGAATTGCGGTCATATAGAGTTCTTAATATAATCTTAAAGTTTGTTAAGTTGTCTTGCACATGGCGAAAAACCCATTTGTCTTGAACAGAAGTCGAGTGTTTGCGATAGAAGGGCGTGGGTGGCCCCCAAAGTGAGAGGTAAAATTAGCGAGAAAGTCACTCCCAAAATTTTGTGAATTCGAAAGCTTGAGTGTCCTTAAAAACTGGAAATTTACTTTTTTATATGCCTTTGATCAACATTTTCTGTAACATGAAAACAGAAATGTGTTTCTATAAGGACATAAAAGGTGTTGAGAAAAAATAAGAAAGTTCTAATAAAATTGTCCCACACTCATAAAAAAATGCCGGTTTCTTTGATTTCAGCATGATGCCTCACGTATTATGAACGTAATTCTGAACAGGCTTTTGAAATTATAATCGGATGATGAAGGAACGTACCCAACTAGTTCAAAATCTAACAAGCACCCTTTCAAAAACGCATGATTTCACCAGCACCTTTGGTGTAATGATTAGGTGCTTCCCCGTTGCACTCATGAGACCCGAGTTCAATTCTCGGGTTGGGAAAGAAATGTATTTAGTGTCTTGGTCTTTCTCTTAGGATGTTGTACCCCTCTCAGAATAGGTATAAACTCTTATTGAAAATTGGAACCCAGGCATCTTGTTCTTCTACCTCATTATTTCTCTTACGTGTAAAAGGTTTGAGTTCAACGCCAATTTCAACAATGCAAAGCTATCTGAAAGGAATGGACCTTGCACCGTACGTAAGGTACATTTTAGATAGGAATTTAGACGCCTGTTTCACATCAACTTCTATTCCTTCTCTTCAAAGGAGAGAATGACAGAAAAAAGAGAGGGGAAGTGCAGAAAAATTGAGAGAGAGAGAGAGACAAAGGGAGAGAGAAAGAGAGAGGGGGGGAGACACACACACACACACACACA
>NW_004797685.1:263533-264847 GCF_000002075.1 Aplysia californica
GTCAGAGAGAGATAGAAACTGAGATGGATATCCAGATATTCACCATCGGGCTCGTCCATTGCCACCTCTTGCTAAAAGTGATCTGGTATGAACATACCCGAGTGGATATTCAGCTGTTGTGAGGAATTAATGACCTGCTGAATGGTCCCACCTGATCTGCACTCAGTCCAACAGTGAGCAGGGGTGAAATCGGCATCACCTGTGACAAAGGAACCAGCAAATCCGGGATGACACAAGGGCTATGTCAGTGACTGTATCTCCATTACTTCCTTCGTGTAGGGAGATGTATATCAGGCAAGATATAGCTTCACGTCAGTCTGAGAGGGAGGACATCATGCAAAGCATAGCACCACGTCAGTTTGAAAGTTAGGACATCATTTGAGATATAGCGCAACATGGGTCTGAGAGGGAGGACATCATGCAAGACATAGTTTCACGTCAGTCTGAGAGATAGGACATCACACAAAATATAGCGTCACGTCAGTCGGAGAGGGAGAACATCGTGCAAGGAACAACGTCTAACGAGAAGGTCAATAGTACATCACCATTGCCCTCCGTTGAACCTTGCAGTTTACAACTGCCAGAATACAGCACATTCAGTTGTGATATGCACATTACACAAAACATCACATCACACGAGAAGGGCGTGTGGTTAAACGAGTCTATAAATATATACTATACTAGCTGGTGGGGCCCCTTTCGACGAAAGGAATGATCGGTGCATTAACATCATTGGCCAACATAAGGCTAGTTCTATACGGGGCGCACACTTAAAATATCGCTCAGTTTTGCGCGACAATGCGCGATAGTATCGAACGAAAGTACGACTTGAAATAAACAAACCTGGCGGATTTTCTAAAATTACAGAGACAGAAGCGTCGGCCAACAAAAATAATCGGCGAAATAAAGAAATTTAGCTTTTTGCTGCAAAACTGTCTCAAAACTGAAAAAAAACGACGGGCGTTATGATCTGTAGAATATTTTGAAGAATCTTTTGGCGAAAACCGTATGTTGATCGATGCAGCCATTAAAAAGCCTTTTGAATAGCAAAATTCGGCCACCGCAAATGGATAATAGATGAGGACCAGATATGTCCACGGTTCTTGTGCTACACAATGACCTTTCTAGGACTGTGTAGAAATTGCATTACTTAACACCCTCTATAAATTTAAAAAATCGTGCTCACAATAAACAAATTATATAAACTCTATCTGTTTGAAGTTTCAACTCATATTTTAGGAATGTCTAGACATTGTTTCTCAGCTGTGGGACGATCGTGTTTAAGGAGAGAAAAGTATGTGTGTGTGTGTGTGT
>NW_004797685.1:265280-267780 GCF_000002075.1 Aplysia californica
TGTGTGTGTGTGTGTGTGTGTGTGTGTGTGTGTGTGGTCCTGTAAACATTGAGTTGTACTGTTGTGTTGTATAGATCAAGAGCAGACTTGATTCAGTTAGGGTGGTTTACAAATGACAATATTATTTATTATTATGTACAGTCCCTTTTTCAGACAAACAATCAGAATCGTAGTTTTAAGTAAAAGTATCACAAAGTATGACTAGATGGAGAGCAAAAGTGTTTCCATTTCAAATGAAATAGTCCATCTTTTTAAAACAACTGTTGTTATTTCGCGCCATTATAACACCCGTCTCGTTACAGTCGAGTGCCCGCTGCATGTTCTTACCTCCAACCGCCCCCCCCCCTTTTTTTTTTCCTTTTGTCAGTGGCCTTCTTTTGGCTCTAATGGTGGGTTCCATAGTGACCCGGAATTACGTCAAAGTGCACGATGTAGGATGATTTTTTACTACAAATCTATGGTAGCAACCTACAGGGTGTAGCCAATAAGATACATCCGGATAATTGAAGGTTGTAAAAGAGAGCATAGAGCTCGAGATTTCTGGGAGTGTTTACAGAAAGGCGAATTGTTTGTCGTGACTTTAGTGAGTATACTTTATTATCCACAAGAAACAACAAAATAAGAAACTGCATTCAGTTCTAAACGACGTGAAGGTAAATTGTGATATTATTAGTGCATTCAGTAGAGAATTTCAAAAAGTTGAATGAAGCCCCCCCCCCCCATGTTAATTCTGAGCAATGGGGGAGAGGGAAACCCTGGAGTCTTTGAGAGTTTAGACCAAAATGAATCCTAATAATATTGCGGTTGTTTATATCTCTCAACTTCCTGGTTTAGATTCTTATGCAAAAAGCGGTGTGTTTAGAACAAGTTTCTATCTTTCCACAATACACAGAGACATCACCAGCGTCTGTGGTATAACGTTTAGGCGCTTCGCTGTCGTACGTAAAAGACACATGACATGCATTGTTCGAGTCTCGTGTGGGAAGAATTAAATAACTGTTTTCGATTATCTCAGTCTTTCAACTGTGACAATGTATCTTTCTCTGACCAAATATGCCTTAGCAAGCAAGGTCGAAGCCTGCCTCTTATATCATTGAAATAAACTATGTTGCTGTGCTGTAAAAAAAAAACGCATTTTAAAAAAGAAAACAGAAAGTTACAACAAAGCAACACATGCTCCCAAAGATTAAGCTCACGAGGAGCAGTGTGATCAAGTAGAAATGTTAACTTTAGACACATCATTATAGTGATAAAGTGAGCTCAAATCGAGGATCAAAAACGCTCTGTGTTTGTTTCTGCGACCATAGGTGGACTTACATATTGACAAAATAATTAATACACCCGTCTGCAAGTTTCTAATGATCTACTCATGATAAGCTGCATTAGGAAAAAAACAGTTATGCTGATAAACGGGCATGGGAGACGCCAGACGAAACAAGTCGATAGTGTCACCACGATGAATGCGACATTTATATTGTTATGATTCCGTGCTGAATTTTTTTCTCAAATAGTTAAAGTAATGGGTTCACGGTATAATAATTGTAAAGCGCATAGATCTTGCTGTTGAGCGGGAATTAGCGCTATACAAATGCTATTATAATAGACCTTCAGCACTAACGTTCAGTATAATTGAACAAACCCAAATACAATAAAAGATAAATGGCCAGTCGTTTTCAATATAATTATACGTAGATACCATTATAACGATTAATGTATTTAATATTATGCCACTTTGAATGTATAATCGCCAACTGTATTAAACTAGCTGCTATAATGTTCGAGTGTATTGCAGGAACACAGGAGCACAAAGAAAGAACGGTGTTACATATAATGGTCTTAGACATTGTTTAAGTCTTGGTTTCCTTTGTACTGAGCGTATAAATCAAGATCTCTGTCTGAAATAGGGGAGGAGCTTAGCACAAAAGTAACTATGGTAGCGATGTCCCAAACGTCTCTCCTACCCAGAATGTCGTTTTCAAATCTATGGGTAAACACTTCGACTGACTCTCGCGACGAAAGCGTGCCTATAACGACGCCGCCTTCTCCTTTACATTATGACATCGTGAGCGACGAGCAGTGGTACATTGTCCAAGTGGTCAACGGGGTGGTCATCTGCGGCCTCCTCAGTCTATTCGGCGTGGCTTCTAACATCATCAACATTGTGGTGTTTGCCAAGCAAGGCTTTCAGGACAGTATGAACATCAGCCTCATGGGTGAGATGGAAATAATGTGATCTACAACTACTTACAACGAATGTGTCTATCCAACAGTCCTGGAAAAAAGCATAACCCGTAAAAGCGACGTGGATATAATAGACAGAATGACGAGATATGGCACCCAGCACATGAGTGAAGTGGATATAATGGACAAAGTGACGAAATATAACACCCAGCACATTTACATACTGTCTGCAAACTGTTCTAATGTCCTAAGCCCGAAATTTCAACAACAACAAAAATTAATGAGAAAGAAACGGAAATGGTATCCCTTTTTAAAAAAT
>NW_004797685.1:272780-278922 GCF_000002075.1 Aplysia californica
GAAAAAAAAACAACTACTAAAAAAGCAAATATATGAAAGGTGACTTAGAGCATAAACCTGACGAAAGAGAGAAAGCAAAAAAAATCAAAAGTGGAAAGATATTATAACACCTTCAATACAGAATTTTGTAATGCAATAAAACAAAAGACACATGGATAAATTATCAGTGTCAACAAACAGAAAAGAATCAAAACAAAGACAGCAAATACGTGCATTCCAAAATAAAAGAAGTAGGATAAAAGCATGCTCAATGCAGAGTGTATAAGATCAGAAGGATGAGATATTTTAATGAACAAAGGCGATGTCTTAAACAGATGGTCTGAATACATAGAAGAACGTTTCAAAGTCAACAGAGGAGAAAAACGCGTAATCAAGAAAGAAAGAAATAGACCACCAATACTGAAAGCAGAAGTACAAGTTGCCCTTCAGAAAATGAAACGGAAAAGCTACAGGGCCAAACAATATCCCCGTTGACGTGATTGTCATGCTAGAGGAACTAGGCACTGGGATAACAACAAAGCTCTTAAATTTTGTCTATGACATTGGTGAGATTTCAGAAGACATAATAATGTCAGTTTTTATAGGTCTACCTAAAACAGCAGTTGCCACTGAATTTGAGATGCACAGAAATTAAGCCTTATGTGTCATTTTACAGAAATCTTGCTGCGAATTCTAATAAGAAGAACGAGGAAAAGTCTAAGACCAGACGTATCTAGTAATCTAGCACACAATTCGGCTTCGTTCCTGGCAAGGGCACCACAAAATTGCTATTTAAATTCAGCTGAACAGTGTAAATGGAAAGATGTAGTGAAGTAGAAAGAGATCTGTATTTGTACTTCATAGATTATTCAAAGGCTTGTGATAAAGTAAGACATAATGAGCAATCTAAAACACTGGAAGAGATAGACATAGAAGGAAAAGATCTAAGAATCATCAGGAATTTGTGTAGGGACCAAAACGCTGCTGTAAGAATGAATGGCGAATACAACGAATGTATGCAGATTAGAAGAGGAGTAGGGCAAGGATGTGTTGTCACCAGACCACTTTAACATAAACAGCGAAACAATCCTTAGAAATACAGAAGAATATCCAGGTCTGAAAGTGCATGGCGAAAATATTAATAACGTCAGATATGCCGATGACCTTCAGTCGCTTCTAGATACTGCTGTAACGAAACGTGAGCGTAAATGGTATTTTTTAATGTGAAGAAAACAGAGCACATGATGATAACTTTTTTTAAAAGCAATAAATCCTATGTAAAGTGTCATAAGCAAAGGCGAAAAGATCAAACAAGTTCAGCAGTTTAAATATCCAGGATAAATAACAACCACAGCTAATGCTAAAAGCTCCACATGATTAAAATGAAGAATTATAATGGCTATGGATAGTTTCAATAAAATGAGCCAAATTTTGACAAAAATAAACATCTCAATGACTACCAAAATAGAAGCCCTGAAATGCTGTGTATGGTCAATCTTTCAATTTGGCTGTGAATGCTGGGCTATCACAGTGAAAATGAAATAGAGGCAACAGCAATCTGAGTATTTTTAGGAGATTGCTAGGAATATCTGGGAAGGAAATGAAATCAAATGAGGAAGTACTTGAAGAAGCCCACGTGGGACGCTCACTGATAAAAGCAATCCGGAAAAGACAGCTTTGGGACAGCTGAATAGATATTAGGACCTTGAACATCAAGTTCTCAATTGCAAAATTGAAGGCAAACGAGGCAGGGGTATGCCCAGTGTAAACTTCTTGAAGAACCTAAACAGATGGGAGGCAGGGAAAGATCATGGTATTGTAGCTTTTTTTAAGAGCATCTGAGCTAAATAAATGAATGGAGAACCATGATCACCAATTTCTGCCACGGATCTGGCCAGTGCCGGATTAACCATTAGGCAAATAAGGCAATTGCCTTGGGGCCACTCAAAAAATAGGTCACAAACAGGCCACCAACAGGGTACAACAAAGGCCACATTTTTTTCCGGATTTTTCCCCCCGTTTTGACCAGGCCACAGCAAGGCCAGTCTGGAAGGCCACAACTAGAATAGCCCTAAGCTAGCCCAAGCCAGAGTCCGACTGGGTTTTTAGTACCAGGCCTAGTTCAGAAAGTGATGTGACATTTTGTTTGGCCTCTCTCTAGGCTACATTTTTTCTAAAATTAAATTGAATCATTGGCAGTGGGTTTCAAATCAAGCACCTTTAGCCTCTAAATAAAGTCTAAAGTCACCAGATACCTGGCAACCCAGATAATAAATTCAAAGTTGTGGCCCTGCTGGAGTCAAAAGCCTGTGAATGCTACATTTCCAGCCTAATTTCTGCCAAATTCGACAGTTTTCTAAGTGCACATGAGGTGAAAGGTGAACTGTGTTTACAAAACCCCCGAGCTCGTGGAGTGCTGTGTATGCATGTTTGTGTGTCTGCAACAGGAGATTCAACAGTTACACCACTTTTGAGGCAACTTTTTCATCAAATGAAAATTAATTAGAGAAGTTTGGAGGTGAAGTGGGTTCGTCCTCAGCATCCAGAAGAATTTAACGTAGAACAGAGAGAAAAAAGACAAAGGTGACTCTTCTCGTTTGGTGGTAAAGAAGTGAAAGCAACCTTAGCCCCACCCGAATTTTGATCCACCCACCGCCACAGTTCATACGTGTCAAAAACAACATGTGAAGAATTGCTTAACTTGTTAGGCAAGTATGTTCTTGACCTCATCAAGGATGAATTTCCTAAGCCAAGGTACTTTTCAGTCTCCGTAGATTCTACTCCAGATGTTACCCATTCTGATCAGTTAACCATTGTTTTACGCTATGGCAATATGGTAGATCACCAGCCCGAGGGGCGCTTTTTGACATTCATCAACATCTCGAGCCACACAGGACAGAATCTTGCAGATACGTTGCTCGTGGTCGTGGCCAGACATACGACAATGCCAGTAACATGTCTGGTAAATACACTGGAATGCAGAACATTTTGAAATATAAAAACAATCTTGTGGATTATATTCCGTGCGCAGGCCACTCTCTAAATTTAGTTGGTCAATCAGCTGTAGATGGCTGTGTGGAAGCTGTGTCTTTCTTCCAGTTCCTGCAGCGCTTGTATTCATTTTTTGTTACATCAACATTTCGTTGAAATATTTCATTACACGTTGAGGAAAATCCTAAATGTCTTGTCCCAAAACTCCCATGGGTTACCCGGTGGTCTGCCGGGGCTGATGCGACAGAAGCAGTCTCCAGGGGCTACAAACAATTCCAAAGTGCTCTACAAGAGATTGCAGAAGATATTGACCAGAATGGTCTCACGAAGCACGAAGCTGGCGCACTTGCAAGTTATATGAACACTATTGAAGTTGCTTTCATGTGTGAACTTTGGAATGGCATTTTACTTCGTTTCAATTGCTGCAGTAAACTGTTACAAAATTCAACTATTGAACTAAGCCCAGCCATTGGATTGTTAAGACGTTTAGACACATATATAGATGAGTGTCGAGGAATGTTGGGCTATTACCATGACAAGGCAAGTGACCGATGTCGCATCAGAATATAAAAATCAGACAGTCGGAGAGCACGTGTACACAGGAAAACAGTAGATGACGGAGAGGCCCCAAGTGTGATGGTTGAAATATCGAGTCAGGAGAAATTCAAAGTGAAGACATTCTTGGTTATCATGGTCCAACTGAAAAGTGCCCTATGCAGGCGAATTGACGCCTATTCAACAGTAGTGCAGCGGTCTGGTGTTTTAACAGAGTAAGATTCAATGTCAGCTGAAGACATAAATACTGCAACATCAACACTTGTTAATGTCTATCCACATGACCTTTCTCCTAACTTTCCAAAGGAATTTAGAAAATACCTAGGTTGGGTGAAAGAGCAAGTACATCCGAATAATGCAACTGGAAACGCTCAGAGCATTTTCAAACTCTTGCAAACCACTGGTGTCCACTCTGCTTTTCCAGACAGCGAGATAGCATTGCGGTTGTACCTGTCTCTAATGTCAACTAACTGCACTGGCGAACGTTCCTTTTCGCAATTGAAACGCATTAAAAACGCCAAGCGTTCAACCATGGCTCAGCAGATGCTAGGAATGATAGCACTTCTTTCAATAGTTTCAATTGAAAGAGATTTACTGCACAACGTCGACATTAACAAAGACGTTGATGAATTCGCTGTTGCAAAAGCACGCAACGTGGCAATCTATGTAAAAAAAACAATAATACATCATGTTAGTGTTGTGAGACCTTAGTTACATTATCTTACTGGTATCTTGTTCATATTCCATACTGTCATGCTTCGGACTGGCTGACAGACGGACACACGCACAGACAGACCGTGCATGTGTGTGTGTGTGTGTGTGTGTGTGTGTTAAAGGGGAGGGGGGGGGAGATTTTGCACCATGTCTAACTTTTTCAGGCCACTCAGTGAAGTGTGCCTTGGGGCCAGCTGGGTCTTAATCCGGCACTGGATCTGGCACTTGACGATGATGATGTCAAATACCGAAAAAGCCGCCTGAAAATTAAAGGGATATCAACAGCAACATTATTGCTGCTACCTTTGGTTCCTTCCCTTGCAAAGGTTTTTTTTTTTAATCGTATTCCAATTTCTTTACGGAGTTAAAAATTAATTAATTAATAACATTTTTATTGATTGCAAAAGGGAAATATGGTTTACAATGGCAAACATACATATATACGCAAATACATACATACTATACAGTTACACCAATACAGAACAATTTCACAACCGTGCCATTTCATGTTGCACACTCAATTTTTCTTCTTTTTTTTTTTTATAGAATTATTCCACATTGGATTTGACAGTGGTAAAGAGTGTGGTTCTTTTGAGAGAACTACATGTATTTTGACATCTGTGGATACCTAAACAACCAAGTAGTTCCCTGGAGGAGATGCGTGCTTTAGAATAGAAGTTTACTGGTATGAATATACTTTTTTTGAATCAGTTTTGATTTACACTTTGATGCAGATGGCGATTTTAATATTGATCAAATGAGTCAGGCTCGTTTGTAACACATTAATTTAATTAATGATAGAGATCAGGATGAAAATCAATCTCTTTTCATGAGAGGAGCCCAGGGGAAAACGGGCAAAGTCAAGAAATAAAACTTGTGAGGACATCAACTGTGCAGGCTAGTAGACTTTGAGAAAGAAATCCATCTCACCAACACAACTCAGTTGTACATGAACAGTCGCACCTTCTCTTATAGCCACCTGTATAAAACAATCATCTGTATAAAGGGCCACTTCAAGGGTCGGCTCGTGGGGCTAAAAAGTGGTCGTACATAATTAAGTAAGCTAGCACAGGCTGAAAATAGTCGAAGTATAGTATATAGGATGGTGTATAATTTTAGGAGATCTTTGAGTTGGTGAGGGACTACCTCGTGCTTTTATTATAATTCTTTTTACTTGTTGCTATGATTTCTAGAACTAAATATGTTTGTTAGCTAAACATCAATTTTGTTCATCCTCCATAGAACTGAACACTCAAGTAATATCTTTCACCACTCCACAAAAAAAATCATTCAAAGACACAACTCATAGGACCGTGACTTAAGCTTAAGTATGCTTTAAAAAAGGCCACCTGTCCAAAACAATCACCTGTACAAACGACCACTTTCCACTTTTCCCGTTGTGTTTTTTTTCTACGTTATCATACCATCCGAAACGTTCGCCTGTCTATGCCAACAACATGTTATTCTTCTACAAATGATTGACGTTCTGTATGTACAGTTTCGACTGTATTACAATTCGATTTTTATATGTACAGACATTGCCCAAGACGTACGTTCACCCGTCTAAGACAACTACTTTTTTCTTCTTGACAGTGGGTGGACGTCTTGAGCAGTTCCGACTGTATAACATTGTGGTTTTTTTACAAGTATACAAGCGCTTGCTTGCTTCTGCTAACTATAATCCATAACGCAGGGTGTTCACTCTGCTCTCAGCCTAACACCATGGAAAGCAAAGCACAGCGCGAGCAAACAAATAAATATGAAATGTAAAATTGTATAAGCTTTACACCCCCCTTGCTACGTTCACGGGCAAGCAAGAAATCACAATCCTTATACAATGTAGTCTAGTATGGTGTCTTGTTGACACACAGATAGAACGCAGAACGCTTGGGGGGGGGGGGGG
>NW_004797685.1:280581-281756 GCF_000002075.1 Aplysia californica
TGTGGGGGTTTTTTTTCTTTTTATAGAAACAATCCACAAACAATCGAAAAGTTGAAACTCAATGTTGAACAGCGGGTCCAAAGAAATGGACTCAGAAACATACCATATAGTTATTTAAAATGTGCAGTATCCTATAGGAGTTTGTACAGAGAGAAATATCGTCAACACCTGGAGATTCAAATCACTTTCCTAGATTTATTTGGCAATATCAGTTTTGTATAATTTTGTTCTTCAATGCACAAATAGTGACTGTTTAATATGGAACAATAATGTGAGGCAGCGTGGTGGAGTCAGGCTCTCGTCAATTTTCGGGCAAGCAGAGTTATTGGTATCATCTTAAAGCTTGTTCACTTGTGTTTATTTTGATGAAAAAAATATCCTTTCATCTTGAATACAAGTCAAGATATTTGCGAATGAAGGAGTTGGGGGTCACCTGTTTTTAGAGGAAAAATTAATGAGAAAATGGGTGTCAAAGATTCATTATTTCCTTTGCTTAAGAGTCTGTGGTAACTGAAAATTTCCTCTTTTTTTGTGCCTTTAATCAACGTTTTTCAGAAAAATCCACACAGAAATGAGTTCTTTAATTGGCATGAATGGTGTTGGGCCAAAAAACAAAAAATTGTATAAAAATTCACAGACAAGCGAAAAAATGCAAGTTTTTTCATTTTGATTATTTTGACGAGAGCCTGATTCCACCACGCTGCCTCACTATAATTACATGGTTTATTTTTAAGAAATTGCAAAGTTTTGCTGTTCACTCAATTTTGATTGAAATTTTAAAACTTGATATGTTTCTAACAATCTTTTTTTCTTTTCGTTTTGACACATGTAGGCCTACGTCTTTTTGGCTGAATTTTAGTTCATTGAAGTTATGTTGAAACTGGTTTAAAAAATGACAGGTAATTATTGCTCCTTAAATATGTCCTCTTTTTTTTTGACACTTTGTATTATCATTACCATCATCTTCACTGACGAGGCTGATGATGATATCGCAATGACATAAGGCCTTTAATTCAATGTAATAAAACATTCTAAAGCGTATGAGCCTATTTTTGAGCTGAGACACTCGTATAATGCACTGTGAAAATGAAGTCTATTCTTCCTGCCTTAAAAAAAATTGAGGCATGGTGGTAATAATAATAACAATAATAATAATAATAATAATAATAATAATA
>NW_004797685.1:284380-286083 GCF_000002075.1 Aplysia californica
TGACACACACACACACACACACACACACACACATAACAAATCGTCACCCGCGGGGGCACACACACACGGTTATTTCTGCTCGCGTCAAGCAAGAGACGCGTGGCGTGGCGTGACAATCTTAGACAGACATAGCGGACTTGGAATACTTGGGAAAAATAACGCCAATAGCTCAGTACCGCTTCATACATATGAACAAAAGTGATCTTTGGTGGACATATTGCGCGGTGGAACCTTGGTAAATATATTACATACATTGTAGATAACTGTATTTAGTTCAAAACAGTCAAATGTACATATGTGACAGAAAATAAGCCAATAACTCAATACCGGTCCATGTATGAACAACACTCTTCTTTGCGGGACATATTAGATGGTGAAACCTTATTGTAAATATGTTACATATAATGTTGTACTGTATATCATGTAAAACGGTTAAGCCTACATTTATCTGGGACGAAAAAAATAAAGCCAGTAACTCAATACCGGTACATGAATTAACAACCGTGACAAATTGGACGATGGAACCTTGGCAAATATATTATTTTATATTTTTATGTAATGTAATCGCATGCGATATAATAGATAACTCTATCTAAAACAGTTATCTGTGACAATTGAAATTATAGTGGACGTCGAAAACTTGGAAAAATAACGCCGATAGTTCAATACCGCCACATGTATGACCAACTCTGATTTTGATGAACATGTTAGACGGTGGAACCTTGGTAAATATTATATTGCGTATATTGTAGATTATTCCATCTCTATGTAAAACCGTTAAACGTGACGGAAAATACGTCAATAGCTCAACACCGGTACGTCTATAGATCTATGTGAACAACAGTTACTTTTGACGTACAAAATATTAGACGACAGAACCTTGATAAATATATTACATATGCATCATTATGACACAGATAGCCCTGTAATATTATGTTACTCGTGTTATCTGTGAAAAACATAGCGGACAACGAATACTTGGAAAATCGGTCAATAACTCAATACCAGTACTTCTATTAATAATAATATATGAACAACCGTCATTTAAAACGGACAGATTCGACGATCTAAACTTGGTAAATATAATATTAATTATGTATAAAATGTAATCGTATGATATAATATGATATTGTCAATAACTCTGAATGTAAAACAGTGTTATCGGTGATATATATTGCGGGCAAGGAAAACTGGGAAAATACATAAATTGCTCAATAACACCGATACATGTACGAACAACACTGATCTTTCATTGACATATTAGACAGTGGAACCTTGGTAAACATATATATTACTTATATTGTAAAGAACTCTGTATTTCGCTACTTTAGATTTACAAAGATCTAACTGCTCAGTACCTGGTTTTAAGATATTTGAGGTCAGAAAAAAAATCTGGGTTTCACATCTCATGCTTTTTCGAGTGGCAATTCTTTTAATCTTAATACCTTGATAATAACCCCAAATAAGTTTACGATCTTGATAGAGCAGATAGAACATTTGATGTCTGACCTTATGGTCTTAATAACTCAAAACGGCTAAAATACCTAATAGAACTTGAAATTCTAAGGTAGCGATTTGTGTAAAACAGTTACATATTATTATGTATCTTATGACGGAAAAAACGTCAATAGCTCAATACTGGAACATGTAGGTCTACGAACAACAGCAATCTTTGATATATATACATATATGTATATATATAA
>NW_004797685.1:287166-288190 GCF_000002075.1 Aplysia californica
TTTATTTTGTACACAGTCGCTTGGTGGTCAAAAGATTGTGGGTGAAATAGAATAACTCATGCGTGTGTACGTGTATGTGTGTGTGTGTGTGTGTGTGTATGTGTGGGTGTGGGTGTGCGTGTGTGTGTGTGTGTGTGTATGTGTATGTGTGTGTGTATCTGTGTCTGTGAGTGTGTATTTGTGTGTGTCTGTGTGTGTGCGTGCGCTTGCACTCGCATGTGTGTGTGTATGTGTGTGTGTGTGTGTGTGTGTATGTATGTGTGTGTCTGTGTGAGTGGCTTGCTCTAAATACATGCGCAATACGTACATATGTGCATAGTGTTGTTTTACCGCTCCTATCAGGCTCGAACCTTGATCTTTTGCGAGATGGCCCTGTTTGTAATTATCCACAAGAGCGATTTTTTTTCAACCTCATGTAGAATAGCGGTATCTACTTACTTATCCCAAGATGACCGTTTGGGCACCTAGGATGACCGGGCAACCATTTTTCTCCACCTCTCATTATTTTTAGTCTGTTGAAGGGCTTCCCCCAACTTTTTGTTTTGGTGTGTGTTATAAGGCGCTTGCAACTGCATAATGTCATATGAGCGCGCGGGACCCCGTTAAACCTGTTTATTGTGTTATGCTGTCTTCCCATCTCTTTTTCTGTCTCCCTCCTTGTACAGTGCCCTGTAGGGTCGTCTTTGCAAGTACTGTTGATCTTGTTATATGCCCATACCATCTTGGTTTGTGTTTTTTTAACAGGGGTGAAAAGATCTTCATAATATAGTGTAAAGCGTATAGAGCCTGCTGCTGAGCGGGGATATGCGCTATACAAATGCTATCTATTATTATTATAGGGCCCCTATAACATGTCTGATTCTATTCAAATATTATTAGAAACGGGAAAGTTGGTGTCAACGGAGGATTGGAACCCAGTTGCTTTGCTTAAGCTTAGCGCTACGTGTATTTCTTCTGAAGTGAAGATACCGATACTAACTTTTAAAATATCGAAATGCGTTGAGAGGGAGGTAGTAAGAGAGAG
>NW_004797685.1:290750-294956 GCF_000002075.1 Aplysia californica
TACTACTACTACTACTACTACTACTACTACTACTACTACTACTACTACTACTATTACTACTGTTGCTGTTGCTGTTGCTGTTGCTGTTGCTGTTGCTGTTGCTGTTGCTGTTGTTACTGCAGCTATTGCTGTTGCTATATTATGCGTTTTGGGGTTAAATTTTCATTGAATGAACCAATTTATCCCTAATTTTATCACTGAACGTTATTTTATTCTATGTTATGGGTCAGAACAAATTGTTTGCATCCAATCACGAATATTAAGCAATGGGGTTTTTTTTTGTTTTTTTAAATTGTGTGAACTTTTAGCTAAATTACAGTACTCAACTTCCCGTGAGACGGATTTTTGTAGTGAGTGACAATCGATACGGACCCAATAGCATACACTGGGGGCTGCTTTAATAGATTTTAGAGGCACATAATAAATGAATCATTGAATCATTGATGGTCAAGACCATGTGAGTGTGTGGTTGGCTGATATTCTGGTGTGGTTTGCTCGTTCTTTTTTTATCAAACATCTATCATCCTTATCTCTCAACCGTGTCTTGTATGTTACTCTCTAGCAACGCTTCGTATCTTCGGCATTTATGAGACCTGCTTGTGATGCAAATACCATAATACAGTAAAAATTGTACTATGAGACCATGAGACAGAGTCACATATTTACTTATTGACTGTTTGAAAGTGGGATTGTGCTGTAAACACGTGGATTTTTGGGGCCTGCTAGGACGGTAGAAATTGGCATTTCGTTCTGGAGAGAAGTGCCTTTAGATGTGTGGCTACAACTTCCAAAAATGTATTACAGGAAAAGATAAATGGAGTTACATTTTGATTTTAAAATCTCAATGTCCAACTCATAGGGAACATAGACACTATTTTTAATTGTTTGTTTGCTTCTTTCTTTTTAAATTGGACGGCCTATTCCAAATTTAGTTCTACCATCACCATCGCCATCACCACATGTCCTGCTATTACTATAGCTGCTGTGGCTGCTGCTTCAGCTGCAGCTGATGATGATGATGATGATGATGATGATGATGATGATGATGATGATGATGATGATTCAAAAAGAAGTAGAAGACATTATCACTACGTGCTCTAACCTCCGGCGTTCCCAGATTGCATGTGGTGTAATGGTTAGGCTATTTCCCGATGCACACAAACGACATAAGTTTGAAACCGGGGTGGGAAAGTTTTTTTCTCATCAAATATCTCCATCTGCCTGCTAGGATGTTATAGGTGATTGGAAGGCCCTACTGTTAGGTCATACGTCTTTCCTTTCCTTCTATTGTTTCTGTCTGTCTGTCTTTTTCCCCAGCACCAAACTAAACACCATTATTGTATCTATCTACTTCTTTTTATTCAAACAAACTAATTAGGATGTTGTATACAATTCAGCGCGGGTTGGCCCTGTTATTCATGGTAGAAGTAGCCTGCCTCCCAATTACCTAAATTGTGTAGATGGAGGCGTAAAACAGTTACTATATTATTACCCAGATTATATCGTCCTCAACCTAACATCACATCTTGAACCTGTACCTTTTCCTGGGTGGCTTGCGGGCGATCTGCTGTGGTTTGCTCATTTTTCCCTATCAAACATCCACCTCTCATATCTCTCCTCTTTCTTTTCTTTAGATATTGCTCTCTAGAGACATCTCTAATCCTCGGCACTTAAATGACTTGTTTGATTAGTAAGGGCCGTAAAACTCTTACTACTAAAACTAAAACTAAACTTGGACCTTTTCGTTTTTCAGCCTCGCAGCTCCTGAGCAGGACTTGAGATTTGAGGACCACACAAGAAAGACAGACTGACAAACCAGCTCGCAAACATATTGACAGACCAGCTCATAAACAGACTGATAGATGGACTCGTAAACAGACTGACAAAACAACAAGCACAAGTCACGTGACTGTTGTCGGTCAACTGATACGTGAGTCCAATTACACACGAATTGGGTTGAACGCCCGTCAATTCGCCAGAAGGCCCGCCAATCGGATTAAAGGCTCACCACAAGGTCTTATCATCCCCCGCCATTGTCCCCAAGCCCAAGTTTCAGCCCCTAACTCCTGATATTAGAATGTGTCGACTGTGATGTGAAAAGTGACCCTAAACTCCCAAGTCTCAAACCTCTGGATATCTTGGATACTACTACTGGAATGCGCGAATTTAATCATATGTGTGTTTGGGTGTGCGTCGTTGTGCATTTGCGACTGTAGTAGTAGTAGTAGTAGTAGTAGTACTAGTAGTAGTAGTAGTAGTAGTAGTAGTAGTAGTAGTAGTAGTAGTAGTAGTAGTGATGGTGTCTGTTTGTTCTCGAATGTGTATTTGAATGTGAGTTTGTATTACTTTTTCCTCGTAAAAGTATTTGTGTGAATGGGTGTGTGTGAGTGTTTGTATGTAAGTGTGCACGCGCGGCTATAAGTGTTTTGACTTAATGTTTGTTCGCTAATGTATAAAAAAATATATATTTATATATAAGCTTGAGTGAGTGAGTGAGTGAATGAGTGAGTGGATGAGTGAGAGAGAGAGTGTGTGTAAGAGCCAGAATTTGCGTGTGTATATTTCAGCGTGGGTGATTGAGAATGTGTGTTTGTGTATAAGCGTGAGCGTTCGTATATATTTGCTCGTGTATGCGTCTGTGCGTGTGTGTATACCGTGATCATGTGCAGACCACTACTAATTGCCTTCAGAAGGTACATACCCTTAGTAACGTCTTTCCGGGAGAGGTACGCCAAGACCTTCCTGCTGGTCTGCCTCTTCAGCATTCTCCTGTCAGCTTACATGTCCACATACCTACTGGACTCTGTCCGGAGAATACAGGACATCGGATCGGAGAACAACTTGATCCTGTACCGGGAGGTATACCGACATGAGGCGTGGCCAGAGGTGGAGGGGGTCGTCAAAGATCCTGGCAGCCTGCCTCCTAATGCGCACTACTTCTGGTGTGGGGAGAAAATCTTCCGTTTCGAGGACTATCTCGGAGTGTTGAGTATCGTCCGCGTTCTCAAACCTGTCAAGCTCATCTTCCACTACAACACGCTCCCGTCTGTGGACGACAATTGGTACCATACGTGGTTTCAGGAGCTCAAGCAGTCGGTACCTAATCTGGTGCTGCAGTACCATGTCGTCCGTCACAAGTGCGGCTCTGTGGAGGCTTTGAGGTTTTACTTGGGGACGCTAGCGGAGGAGGGCGGAGTCTACGTCGGTGAGAGGACCATCGTCACCGAGATGCCAGAGGTCGAAGGTTACAGAGAAAGCGAGGTATTCCATTCCTTCCGGGTCAACGAGCTCGAACATGACTTCACTCAAGGTCTGGTCATCGCCAGGCGAGGGTTCCCGCGTCAACAGGTGGCTGGTCTGCTCAGCTCGATTCTGAACCACGACAAAAAGTGTTATGACGTCACTGAATACAACCGCATATTCCCGTCTTCGTCGTCGTCGTCGTCGTCTTCGCCTTCTTCTTCTTCTCCTAGTGGTGACAGCGGCCCACTCAACAGCAACAAAAACTCCTCCTCATTCTCACCTTGTCTCGTCCTATCAGAGGCGCTAGTCCCCAAAGACATTGTGACGTCACCCACACCACTAGCAGAACTCTCTCGCTGGTTGTTTTACGGTGAGCGGCGAGCTAGACAGGTGACCCCTGACCCGCTGGGCACTCCCCTCATCCCCCTCATCTCACACATCATCTGGTTGCCCCCCACCAACATCTTCAAGTCCAGCGAGTTCAAACTCCTGCACTATCTCAGCATCATGTCTGCCCTCCACGTTGCCGGCTTCAGGCGTGTGTTCGTGCATGGTGCTGTCCGGCCACACGGGCACTGGTGGGACCAGCTCCGTGGAGAAAACGTCACTTTTCTCAAGGTAACAGAAACAGCCAGCCTAAATAAATCTTTTTGTTTTTTGTTTTTTGGGGGGGGTGGCGTTGGGGGATGTCAATTGGGTTTTTTCATGTTTTTTCAATTGTTTTTGTCATGCTTTTGTCGCAATTTTTGCCAGTTTTTAATAGTTTTTGTCATGTCTTGTTATAATTTTTGTCACTGTTTTCTCCCGTTTCAGCCCAGTATTTTCGTTTACTGGCTGGATATTTTGTTATTGGTATTGTTATTTTGTTCGGCGCACGGGCACTGGTGGAACCAGCTCAGTGGAGAGAACGTTGTTGTTGTTGTTGTTGTTGTTGTTGTTGTTGTTGTGTGTGTGTGTGTGGTA